>NW_005188290.1:40258-46026 GCF_000239375.1 Pundamilia nyererei
ACAAAAGAAAGAATCTTTGGAAAAAAATTATCTGAGGAGAATAAATTTATTTTAGTCTGACCCCAGTCCCATCTGCTAACATGGAGGATGGGACTTTATGACCCATACTGCAGCCAGACACCAGGGGGCGATAGAGACGTTTTGTCTTCATTTTTGGGGAGCTGCCGCGTCGTCCATGTTTTAAACAGTCATTGGTCCTGAGTGATTGCTTACCCTACGATTCAGCACAGGGAGGGAGGGGGGGAGTAGCTCAAATGTGCTGTTAGCATGTTAGCAGAGCGATGCTACTGTGAACCGAGGAGCTATTGTCTTGATGTGAGCTTCTACTCAGGGTTTTTTCTTCCAGTTAAGAGCAGAATGTTTTTTGTTAAGATACTGGATGTTGTGTTTTTCTCCACAATTTTAATTATAAGCTAGATATATTGCTGCTAACAGCAACAGGGATGAGTCAGTGAGTCAGTTGGGCTTGTGAATCATGATTCATGAGTCAGTAAAGTGATTCTCGAGTACTGAACGATTCGTTCATGATTCGCGCATCACTACTACAAAGGAGTGCTGAAGATTTTCCTGTGAGGGAGCTGCAGGTGAAGATCATAAGTCCTGCTAGATCAATGCCATGAACTTCAGTATTCCTGGTGTTTCTTAAAGGAAGCCTCTCTCAGTGGGTCAACAGAACTTCTGGCACAGGACAGCCGAGATGAAAGAAAAGTTTCTCCAAACCTCTGGACCCAGGAAACCCAGCTTGGTCCTCATGGTCTCCCTCACTAATTTCTCTGTGGAGTGTGCAGCTAATCTTATCGCTGTCTAAAAACCTAAGGAGTGTTGAATCATTCAATAATACAGACTATTACAGTAACAGGTGTGTAGCATCACTAACTAGCTAGCAACAAGCCTCCAACACGTTGCGTATGCTAGCGGCTAATCTAGCCAACAACAGAGTGATTTTAGATGCTTTAGAACTATAAGATGATTGTGACGGAGTTACACCGTCCCGGGCCGCAGACAGCTGATCTGGGCGCATACACGCACCACCATAAGGGGAATGCTAAATTAAATGTGTCTGGCCCAGTGGTCACTAGAGCCCAGGCAAAGGCTGGATGCCAACCCTTGCCAGACTTTGACAGTAGTCTGTGCGAAGGTGGCACTAATGGGCCAAGAAAATCCCGCCGCCAATGCCGCTTTGAGAAGCAGCTATGGTCAAAGGGGCCGGACACTAAGAGCATGAAATGGGATGTACCAGAAAATATCACTTTGTTGCAAAGGGAGGATGAAACATTGAAAGTTTTGTTTGCTAATGTGACTGAAGGGGGAACTGGAAAATGGGGTGGGAAAGAGAAGTTCATTGTTGACAAAAATGTGTTGTATGCAGTTGACGGTGACCACCAACGGCTTCTGATACCTTCTAGTTGTAGACCCCTCATTATGCACCTAGCACATACCCTCCCCTGGGCAGGTCATCTGGGTCGCCAAAAAACCTATACGTTTCTTTTGGCCGTCAATGTACACAGACATACAAATATTTTGCCGTACATGCCCTACCTGCCAGAAAACTTGTCCAGCTCGCAAGTCAGACAGGGCCCTGCTACAGCCACTTCCGGTCATCTCCACCCCCTTCTGTAGGATAGCTATGGACATTGTGGGTCCTCTGGTAAAAAGTAGTCGGGGTCATCAGTACATTTTGGTGGTGTGTGATTATGCCACTCGTTTCCCAGAAGCGTTCCCCCTGCGTGCGCTCACGGCACCCAATGTTCTGCGTGCACTGGTACAGCTGTTCTCCCGGGTGGGGATACCAGATGAGATTTTGACCGACCAAGGGACTAACTTTACCTCTAGGTTGATGCAGCTCTTCCACAACCAGCTAGGCATCTCTGCCATCAGGACGTCACCCTACCATCCACAGACAGATGGGTTGGTGGAGAGGTTCAACCAAACTGTGAAGAGGATGCTGCAGATGTTTGTGTCAGACACTGGGAAAGACTGGGACCAGTGGCTACCCTTCCTGCTGTTTGCGTACAGAGAAGTTACCCAGGCTTCCACTGGTTTCTCACCATTCGAGCTACTCTATGGTTGGGATGTGCAGGGGCCGTTGGATCTCTACCGGAAGGGTTGGGAGTCTCCTGCTTCTGCTCCAAATGATAAAGGAGTGGTGTAATTTGTGCTGGAAATGAGAGATCGGTTGGAGAGATACCATGAAGAGGCTGAGGTCAACCTGCAACACGCTCAACGAAGCCAGAAGACCTGGTATGACCAACAGGCCCGGCAACGTGAATTCCAACCTGGTCAAAAGGTGTTGTTACTTCTCCCCTCAGCCAACAGTAAACTTCTGGCGAAATGGCAAGGGCCATACATAGTTCTTCGCAGAATGGGGCCAGTGACCTATGAGATTCATCATCCTGAAAAGAGGAAACCGAAGCAGACTTACCATGTGAATCTCCTGAAAGAATGGGAAGAAAGTCCCCACCAGGCCCCTGCGAAAGCTCTGATGGCAAGAGAAGTGCCAAGAGAAGGGAAGACAGAACCCGAGCAGGGAGCCGATCCAATGTCTCCGGTGCTGACTCATCTTACCCCACAGCAGGCTGCTGAGCTACTCCATCTCTGTGTTCAGTTAACCCCGGCAGGACCACCCTTGTCGAACATGTGATGCGCCTAAAGGATGGACATCCCATCCGCCAACGTCCATACCGGGTTCCACAACACTTAGTGGATAAACTGCGACAGGAGGTGGAGAAGATGCTGGAGCTTGGGGTGATAGAGCCGTCCTGCTCAGAGTGGTGTAGCCCGGTGGTCATCATCTTCAAGAAAGATGGCTCCCTACGCATCTGCATTGATTTCCGGAAGCTTAATTCCATTTCAGAGTTTGATGCCTACCCCATGCCTTGAATCGATGATTTGCTGGAGAAGATCGGACCGGCCAGGTACATCACCACCTTGGATCTGTGCAAAGGTTACTGGCAAGTGCCACTGGAGGAGTCTTCTCGACCGTACACCGCCTTCAGGACACCTGCCGGCCTGTTCCAGTTCACGGTGATGCCATTTGGCCTACATGGGGCACCGGCCACCTTCCAAAGGCTGATGGACAAATTACTACAGGGGTGTGACCCCTATAGTGCTGCCTACCTGGATGATGTAGTGATCTTCAGCAACACCTGGGAGGAGCATCTGCAGCACCTGTCCGAAGTCCTGGGAAGAATCCATAAGGCAGGGTTGACCCTCAACCCCTCTAAATGTGAGTGGGCACGGAAAGAGACCCGCTACCTTGGCTACCAAGTGGGCAGAGGTGAGGTGCGCCCGCAGCTGGATAAAGTGGAAGCTATCCAGAACTGCCCTCGGCCTCTCACCAAAAAGGAAGTCCGGTCTTTCCTGGGGCTGGTTGGCTGGTACCAAAGATTTGTGTCCCAGTTTGCAACTATTGCGGCCCCTCTTACTGCTTTGACCAGAAAGGACCAACGGAATCCTGTCACATGGACAGTGGAATGTGAACAAGCCTTCAAAGGGCTGAAAACCTGCCTGTGTACGACCCCAGTTCTCAGGAGCCCAGACTTCAGGAAGAGATTTCTGGTCCAGGTGGATGCCTCCAAAAGCGGCCTGGGAGCAGTGCTGGCCCAAGGGGACCCTGGAGAAGAGCATCCGGTCCTATACCTAAGTCGCAAGCTGCTGCCACGGGAAACCAACTACTCAACGGTGGAGAAGGAGGCCTTGGCCATTAAGTGGGCACTGGAGAAACTCAGGTATTATTTACTTGGAAGGGAGTTTGAGTTGGAAACTGATCATCGAGCGCTCACCTGGATCCATTCCATGAAGGACCATAACAGCTGAATGATATGCTGGTACCTTTCACTGCAGCCTTTCCGATTCACCATCCGTCACAGACCAGGCAAGCTCAATGTAATGGCAGATCATCTCTCCAGGTTGCCGCACAACGCCAACCTCCGGGTGGAAGGGGATGATGTGACGGAGTTACACCGTCCCGGGCCGCAGACAGCTGATCTGGGCGCATACACGCACCACCACCATTAGTTTCTACAATTACCGTGGCTGCGCGTCTTTTTGTCGACCGGGCAGATAAAAAAAAGGGGTGAGAGGTATATTTTGAGCGGCGCAGAGGGTGGCCAACATATTTTCCCACTTACCTTTAATAAAGCAGGTCGCGTAGACTCGCTGTGATCGCTAACCCCCCGATTTTACGGGGGTTATGCAAGCCGATGGTATGGTGTTCCGGGGTTTAAATAGTGGGTTCGCGCGCGCTTGATAGGTCACGTGAACTCCATTATTTTCTTTGTTTGTTTTTTTGTTATTGTAAACACTGTAGGCTGCCTGGAATTGGCCATAAATGTCTGTATATACATATATGTACTGTAGGAATACAGCTGGAAATAAGCTGAGGGGGAAAGATTGTTTGGTAAAAAAATAATAAAGAGATGACTATTATGCCTAGTGGGAGGGGCCATGGGGTATAAAAGAAGGCTGTCAGGGCCTACCTGGGTTCTTTTAAGTGAGATGTTACAGAGAGGGTAACATGCAGACTGTGTTTTGTACATAGATATTTGTTTTGTGTTGACTTAAGTTAGTTTCCTATTTTCTTTGTAAATAATCTTTTGTGCACCTGGGAGGCCGGCAGAATAAATTATCCACACTAAATGCTTCCTGACTACACCTGCATTTGTTCTGGAGAAGTTTAGGAGAGGACCCCGCGACAATGATAATCTGTATGTCTTTTTCATAATGACATGGATGTATTTACCTTAGTTGAACGAGTCGTCAGTCGCGGTATACCCATCAGCAAATCAACTGGAGCAGCCGGGCTACATAAAAAGTGTAGGGGGGTGTGTCACGTCCAGGGGGTGTGTGGGCGGGAGCATGACACAGTCGCTCCACCTCAAGTCACTACTGCACAGACTCTGGCTCCAAAAATGCAAGATGGCAGCCTCCACAAGCGGGATATTTTGGCTTCATTTTTGCACAATTGGAGGAGGTGCTGTCGCGTCGTCCATGTTTTCTACAGTCATTGCTCTAAACATATTGTGCGTTGTTGGTCTTGTGTGCTACCCAGTAACATTCAATGTTTTTTATTTAGTTTTACTTATGCTTATGATGGTTGTTGCTGTGGTTTCCCTACTGTGTTTTTCTCTTTTGGTTGTTTTTTTTTCCCAGCAGGTGATCAAGTGGAGTTTTATTGTCTCTCTGTCTCTCTTCCCCTCGATTTTTCTGTCCCTCTCCTTGTGTGCAAGAAATATATTTCAGTGTTTGTTACTATCCATACAGACACACAATAACAGCCCCTTTTGCTCAGTTGTTGGCATTTGCTCTTGCTCAGATCTCTGCTTTGTGTGCTGACAGACATCCGTGGACCTGCTCTCAGTGTGTCGCTCCATGCACGCTGAAATCTTTCTGTACACTGTTATAAATGTGCCACAAAACCAACCAATCACACACTTGGATGCAAAAATTCTGATTGGCTGTTTTAGTCTCCAATTGGCTAACTAGCTACTGCATTCCACAAAATCCAGTGGAGTGGTTTGGTTTAAACTAGATTAAAACACATTTTTGGTTAGTATTTTTATTATTTTATTTTAAAATATATCATTTTTGTTTGTTGGTGTAGTATAGTGCATTGTTTTGACCTAAGCTCTGGTGCCACCATCCTCACCTGACTCATTCTTTGGCTAGCTCTATCTTATGTCTTCTAATCCTGAACAGCAACACGAAAATAGAATGTCCCGGCCACATGTAACGCGTTACTGTAATCTGATTACTTTTTTCAAGTAACG
>NW_005188290.1:46619-51415 GCF_000239375.1 Pundamilia nyererei
AGATTAAAACTGATAAAACAAGTAAAAAAAACCAGACTTTTCCATTTGATTACATTTTGTATGATGGATTATGTAGAAAAAGTAGAATTGGGCTGAAAGATCTATCGCTTTATCACCTCTTCAGGTTGTAAATCGTGTTTTTAAAAAGTAACTAAGTAACTAAGTAATTAGTTACTTTTGAAAATAAGTGATGCAATGCAGTCAGCAATGCATCATTATATGGTACTATAATGACCTTATAGTACCATGTCACCCCATTAGAGCACTTCACTCTCACACTGCAGGCTTACTTGTTGTTCCTAGAGTATTTAAAAGTAGAATGGGAGGCAGAGCCTTCAGTTTTCAGGCCCCTCTTCTGTTGAACCAGCTTCCAGTTTGGATTCAGGAAACAGACACTATCTCTACTTTTAAGATTAGGCATAAAATTTTCATTTTTACTAAAGCATATAGTTAGGGCTGGATCAGGTGACCCTGAATCCTCCCTTAGTTATGCTGCAATAGGTGTAGGCTGCTGGGGGATTCCCATGATGCATTGGGTGTTTCTTATTTAGTCAACTTTCTCACTCACTATGTGTTAATAGACCTCTCTGAATTCAATAAAACTTGTTATGAATCTCTGTCTCTCTTCCACAGCATGCATTTATCCTGTCTTCCTTCTCTCACCCCAACTGGTCTCGGCAGATGGCCCCGCCCCTCCCTGAACAGAAGAAATCTCCCTGAGATTTCTTCTGTTAAAAGCGAGTTTTTCCTTGCCACTGTCGCCAAAGTGCTCATAGGGGGGTCATATGATTGTTGGGTTTTTTCTACTGTATGTATTATTGTAGGGTCTACCTTACCATATAAACCATCTTAAGATGACTGATGTTGTGATTTGGCACTGAATAAATAAAACTGAATTGAATTTAATAATTTTTCCTGAGATCAGCTAAGCTTCATGGCTTGCCATCAAGGTATTTTGCCCTGATTTAAAATGTTATGGTAGCCACAACTTTAATTAAAGTTACAGTAAAATTTTAAATGTCTTTAAATTTAAATGTATTTACAACATAGAATGACTTTGGCATGATGTCTGGATTGCAGTCACTAGCAAGTACCATGATATCCTTCACTGATTGGATAGGGATGACCTGCTTGACTGTTGCCATTCATCTCTTTAGAGTGTCCACTACATCTTTGTCCCTCGACCCCAGGCAGATCTTGAAAACCTTTGTAGAAAAAAATATTAATCACCTCAGGACAAAAGGAGGTCTCACACCTGAACATCTCTGGTGGTCTACAAGAGGTGGACGAAGGCAAGACACTTGAGTTACCAGATCATAAAAAGATTATTTTTTAAAAAATTATTTAAGTGTTGAATTTGAAAATATTAGTGAGCAGGTAACTGTTGTCTTCTGACATTAACAAATTAAATACTTGCATTCAAATTATGGTACAGAAAGCCCACACATATTTTTTTCAAGAATTTTTTTTGTTATACGGTTTAAAATTTGAGTTGATGAGTTTGTTATGATTCCAGGGTGGTTGCAGCTGTTAATTCTTTTTCCGTGCAATCCCTAATGCATTTTAGCACATCTGGTAGATGTTGCTGGTGATTTTATTCATTCTTGCTTTTTAATTACTACTAATCTAAATTACTGTAAGAATAAAATTAAAACAAAGGTCACCTCTTTTAATGGTTCAATGTAATGTATATGTATTTAGAATGCTTACACAAAGGAACATTACTCCAACAAGTACCTTTTCTGGATTAATGAATATTATGCATTTGTGGATTTGAAGGAGCTTCAGGATCAAGGCATTGACTGGGAGTGTGCTCTACTGCAAGATTAATCTAACAGCCCAGTTGTGGTTCCTGAGGTTGAGTGCCCACTGGATGAGGAAGCCCTGGAAGGACATCAGAGAACAATGAATCCTTTGGAACATTCCAAGTCACACAGTCGTGACCTGCACATACGATTCTTGCAACAGGTGTCAAACCAACAGTGACACCTAACATGTACTTGAAAGCCAACGCTGTTCAAAGTTCTCAAATACTCTCCTTCTTTGCTAAAACATTCAGATTACAACTATACAAGCAAACAAAGCACTTGCTTGGTATCTCAAAATCATTTAGTTAAAACTAAATCCGTTGAATATGTTTTTACTGCAATTTAATTGTTATAGTTAGTTAAAACTGCAACAATTATTCATGAAAGTGGTCACATGGTTAGGATGAACTTCTTCAGTAAGAAAACTATGCCGGTAATTAGTCATAGGTGAACTTCAACCTACAGCTGCATCTGTAACTACAATTTCACAACATATTTAATGGAAGGGACTGCAAATTACTTAAAACACAGCCAAAAATCTGAACTATTATTTTCAATTGTGATGTCCAATGCCAATTGCGTAACGGTCCTCATTGAATTTATACATTAGGACATCTTTCCCTAAAACAGTAAGAGTGATGTATGCACAGGGCATTGTTGCTCTGTTTCCATATCTGGAAGACCCATATTCACAACATGGATATGTAAGTAAAGGGGTCCTTGCAACACATAATTGCCCACAGAAATGTTGATAGCATCGTCAGGCTGCTGGTATTTAATTATATAGGAACATAACTATGATCCAGAGAGGGGTCTAGGATACCTTGCGAAGGGTTAACTGATGGCACGGCCATAGCTGGACTGGCCATCGGCCATTTGCTCAGTGGCCCTGATGATTTTCTTTTTTTTTTTTCTTTTTTTTTTGTAATGGTATAAACAATGAAAGGTGTTGGATTGGCCAGATGCTGGCCAGTGTGTAAAAATAACTCAGTTGTTTGGTGGTGGCATTGCGGAGCTTCCACAGATTCAGTAAAATGAACAAGTGGTGGAGGCCAGCAGGTGGAGGAGGGAGATCGGAGGCAGGACGAGGAGAGACCTGAGGCGGCCGCCGGTCCGAGTGTCAGGTGAACTGAACTTCAGGTAAGAAGTTATGACCTGCAATCTGGCTGGGTCAGATATAAACCAAGTTTAGGTGTAGTTTATTTTCGTTGTGCTGACTTGTTACAGTCAGTTACAATAACTTGTACTGCGTACTAGCTAGCATGATGGAGTTTCTATACAGCTGAGTGGGTGCTTTGATTTTACTGATGTTGAAATTTATTAAATTCATAAGGTTAGTTAGTAGAGTTGCCAACCGTCCCATAAAAAGACGGTATCCTCCCGCATTCAGAGAAATTGTTTCGCGTTTCGTGTTGAGCTGAGAGGGGAGGCAGTTTGTCCCGGACTTCAGCTAGAATGAAAAAAGACACAAAGGTGGAGTTATTCTCTGTCTTTGCTGCACCGCTGCCTCTTCTTCTCTCATTCTCTCCCCTTTCTCTCCTGTTGCTACTTTAATCATGAAACTGATCAATGATCAGCTGATTGGCTTTTCTCTCTTGTTTGTTTATCGCCCACTTTGCACCAGAAAGAGAAAACCGCCGGATGTCGCGCTAAACAACAGCAGCACTTTGAAGCTTGATCAGCTGTTGTTAGAATTTATTTAATATTAATTTCTAGTATCAACTGATGTTTGCTGGAGCCTCAGCTGTAAACCTACTGGTCACGATATCGGTTTGGATATGTGGTGAGAGGGAAACATGAAGATGAAACCAGGAGATGTCCTTAGGGCAGGGATAGCTCAGTAGGTAGAGTGGTGGCCCCATGATCGGAAGGTCGGGGGTTCGATTCCCTTGAACAGCTACCCTGAGGTACCCCTGAGCAAGGTACCGTCCCTACACACTGCTCCCCGGGCGCCCAGTGGCTGCCCACTGCTTCACTGAGTGAATGGGTTAAATGCAGAGAGGGATTTTCCCCACGGGGACCAATAAAAGTACACTTTCTTTCTTTCTTACTAAATCATCAGAGCTGAACAGGTGATGGAGAAACAGGTTTACCCTTTAGGTGACATAAATGAGTTGAAGGGAAGTTATGAACTGTTACTGAGAGACAAATAACACCAATATCATTTTCTAAGTAGCTGACAGCTGGTAACTGTGAAGGGGCGGCTCTAGCAAAGTTTTGCCAGGTGGGCAGGTAGGGCATTAACATGGAAAGCGGGGCACAAAGAAATACTTTATTTTCATTTAAAATGTCTGGCTGTTATTAAATAATTATCTGAAGCTTACAACCAAAGTTTTTATCTGATGTAAAATGAATAGAAATCATACATATACCAACAAGACAGCGTACATCACTGTCACAACAGCTTTTGTTTTCATTCAAAGGCTATATGGCTTTAATACCTGGTGGGCCGGTCTTTAGTCAAAATGCCCGGGTCGATTTTTTTGTCCCAGTCCAGCCCTGGGCACGACATGCAGTGAATTAATCTGAGAAGGTGCATCAAAAAATAAATGGCCGCACCAGCGGTGCACATCGCAAATCAGACACATTAGTTGTGCCTCTTCTTAATGACGGTATCTTAACTAACAACCCCAACTACCAGATTCAACTTGTAATTGGCTAAAAATAACTTAGCCTACTGGTAAGAGGGATGTTGTTAGCTTTCCACATTCCGACACTTCAAAAGCTTCAGGAGCTGTCTGCTCAACACAGCATCAGCACCACGGAGATACACGGATACATCCGTAGACTCGAGACACAATGCATTTTTGGGACTTTCAGGTGTTTGGACCAATGTTTTATCTTCTGATCAAACCAGAAATCTTTAATGAGCAGCTGGATTTGTCAGAATCAGAATCAGAATCAGTTTATTGCCAAATGTTGAGCAGGTTTACAACATTAGGAAATTGCTGCGGTGCTTCAGTGCAAACATAGTGTCATAAATTGCGA
>NW_005188291.1:0-2963 GCF_000239375.1 Pundamilia nyererei
ACATTTAAATCTTACAAATATAGTTATTTGGCTTATATTGTGATAGATATCGTTATCGCCTGAAATGAAAAAAACATTGTGATATGAAAAAATCTTATATCGCCCAGCTCTAGTCCATAGCAATCCTTATCAACAAACAAAGTGGGAAGGAATATTATGTAGGAGGGACTTTTGAAATCCCTGTTTGAATCACACTTCGGAGTACCTGAGCTTCATAAAGCCGACACACAAGCATCCCACCATAGTATTATCCACTGCACTATGGAGGCACACTCCACATACTCGAACATACTGAATCAATATAAAAATTACTGCTCTTATTATTAATTAAAATAATATTATTTATTATTATTATTGTTTATAAAAAAAATCTCACCTACAGAGGCAAAACACGAAGACTTCAACAAACAAGTCCGGTAGAGAGAGGCAGCAGATATCGTTTTAGGAGAAATCACATGATTGATACAGCTGAGGTGTACATGAGTCATACATTTGTGACATGCCAAACGTGGGAGCGGCAATTTTCGATTTATTTGCATTCGTGCTGAGAGGAGGAGATTGTCTTTTGTGCTGTTGGCACAGTTTACGTTTTGTGCTCATTTATCAGCGGGAAAACACAGCAAGGGAACTAAACGAGGAAAGTAAAACTAAATACAAATCACAACAGAGAACCAACATAAAACAGGGAAACAAAACGTGAGAACACCTTTTAAAGTAAAGTGGACTTAACAACAACAGAACACACAGGAGGAAGGAATAAAGTGAAACAAGGAATATAAACAAACTATAACAATAGACAGAAACTAAATAGCAACACCAAAACTAAGGAAGCCTGTGAATATAAACATAGACCAACCACAAAAAATCTGCTGAAGGAAAAGAACGTAAAACTGAAAAAAACAAAAACAAAACCCAACCAAATCACGAGTCCATGAGAGCCATATAGTGGTAAAAACAAACAAACAAACAAACAAACAAACAACAATGGCATGACAGGCAGTAAATTAATCTGAGAAGGTGCATTACAAAAGAAATGGCCAGACCAGTGGTGAACATTGCAAATTAGCTTGCATAGACACATTAGTTGTGCCGCTTCTTAGTGACGGTATCTTAGCTAACAACCCCAACTACAATATTCAACTTGTAATTGGCTAAAATCACTTAGCCTACTGGTGAGAGGGATGTTGCTAGCTGGCAGTTATTTCAAGCGATGTTGAAATTTCCACATTCCGACACTTCAAATGGTTCAGGAGCTTTCAGCTCAGTGCAGTATCAGCACCACGGAAATCCATAGACTCGAGACAGAATTCGCAATGCATTTTCGGGACTTTCGGGTCTATGGACCAATGTTTTCTTTTCTGATCAAACCAGAAAGCTTTAATGAGCAGCTGGATTTGTCTCTCTTTAACTGGCTGGACACAGAGGACATCGAAATGCAGCTGATTGAACTGGAAAGCTCGACTCTGTGGGGGTCAAGATTTGTAGGAAGACGAACGCAGCTGGAATCAGGTGTGAGTGCTTATGGAGCTTGCATTTTCACCTGCTGGACATCACTACCTGACAAGTTTAACTGTCTTCAGAACATTGCAGAGGCCTTATTGACAGTATTTGGCTCAACATATCTGTGTGAGCAGATTTTCTTTCACATGAAGAGTGTCCTCAGGTAGCCGTCTGGATGCTGGACACCCGGAGACCTGTGTCTCTGAGTGGGAGACCAGAGATCACATTAACATGTGTCTCTAATATGTCATATTGGCCCAGTTTATTTTTCTTATCATTGTTATGAGGAGACCATAAATAACATTGGCATTTTCTGTTGTACAGTTCATTTGCTGTTATGGATAAAAAGTCTTTTTTTTGTTTCTAAACAGCTGATAACTATTCGCTGACAGCTGAATAGTTATCAAATGGAATTCTATGAAGTTATTGTGTAATTGTTAATATAGAGCGTTATTAAATTTATTGCTAATGCAATCATATAGCACAGTGACCTCTGAGGAAATTTTAGATGGCACTCATCATCAGAAAGGTTGCTGACCCCTGATATAGAAGGTATCTTGTGGTGTGAGGTCCCTGCTTCTACATGATTATGTCATTATTCAGTCGAAAGGTACATTTATATATGATATACTATAACTTTTATAACTATATTTATAGTCTATTTCTTATGTACATTTTAGACCTAGGAGCAGAATTCTGATGTTTTTTTTATTTAGGAACAGGTCTCTCTTCCTGACTCCATGTCTCTAATTATGTGACACACTGGTTTCGCTATCTCTCACACAAATACCACCAATGATTCAATTCCTTATAAACCAGTGAATCGGGTTCTGAAGCAGTGACGTGCCAAATGAAGCTTCAGATGTCAGGTGACTCTGTTTGGACGAGCCACGGCTCGGCACAGTTTTTCTGAAGCAGTGTGTGGACACATGCACCGAAGCTTTACCTTCAAATGGGCTATCACTGGTGTGCAGTTTGTTTTGGTTTTTTTTTTTTAACTTTGTTTTAGTTAATTATCAAAGCAAACCAAAGCTGCCTTTTTAAATTAATCTTTTCTTTGACTCCTGCGTTTGGGTCCTACCCTTGCCTGCCAGACTGCTCACTATGACAACCTCGCTGTTGCATCTTTAGTGACTTTATCACAAGATTTAGCTGAATTTCATGCTTATCAAATGCCCTGTGATAATATCAACCTGCCTATGGTCCATATCTCATCTTAACTTGACAGCTGAGTAACTATCTGGTTTGAAAATATATTTCATTTAGCTGAACTTAGAAGCAGAAAACTAGAAGACTATTAATGCATTTCTTAAACTGTTGCTTCACATGTGAGTAAAATACAACCTGATATTATGGGTCCTCTTTGATTTGTATTGTTGATTGTCATTTATGCTTAGAAATATCTACTCATATATGCTTAGAGTTTTATAATCAATGTCATGTTGGTAGAGGTTTGATCCTTA
>NW_005188291.1:2995-4558 GCF_000239375.1 Pundamilia nyererei
ACCCCCTCTCACACACACACACACACACACACACACTTACACAACGCACAGGCAAGGTACTCTTTGTTTGTATGTAGACGTCATATGTTAATGAACCTATGTATATTCATGTAACCTCAATAAAAGCGCAGTGTTACGTAAAGAGTAAAGAGCTCTGCTTGTATTCAATGCTTTTTGCTGTGTAGTTGAATTGTCTTGAACATTCCAGCGAATAGGTTTATGCTATGAACCTATCAGGTCCACTGTCAGACATCATAAGAAGATCATTTGTAACCTTCACTAAAGCTGTTTCTATACTGTGCTGAGCTCTGAAGCCTGACTGAAACTCTTCAAATAAGCCATTCCTCTGCAGATGATCTGTTAGCAGTTTTACAACTACTCTTTCAAGATTTTTTGAGAGAGAAATATGAATGAAAACACTGATCAATGAAAAATTTTGTTATCTGCTGAGTTAAAACTTGCATCTATGCACACATGCCCGGATGCAGCAGCATTTACACAACTTCCAAAATAGAAGTATTGTTTTATTTTATACAGGAGCTTAGTGCAGCCAGTCAGTTCATCTGTTTTCAGGTAATCATTCTTCTGATTGCCTGCACCTCAGGTGAGTGGGCTTTTGTTCCTGACATGACATCATATAGTCCAGATCCAAGAAGTGAAATACTAATTACTAAAGGTTTAGGGCAGTCTGAGTTATTGGTGACAGGAATTACCTGTACATACACTGGCCTCATTATGAGAAACTTTGTTCACCAGCGAAATTGTGGATTTTTTCTTCCATATTTGAATAAAAATGAAAGCTTTCAGTTCAGTTTCCACTGTGCAAAATATACCTTAGTAAAAGTGTATTATTAACCTTATAGTTTGTTTCACATGTTCTGAAGATACAGGACATGTTCTAGCTTGCCCAGAGGGTCCATGAATTGTACTTAGTGTAGTTGGACCAGTTATAACCATTTCAACTATTTTTTTTGTTCCTGTGTGTGCATGCTTATGTGTGTGGCAGCTAAGCTGTGCTGTGCATAGCCGAGAAGCTGACATATAGTAAATGGGTGATAGATGATAACAGTTACATTTTTAGTATCGATCCCACCGGGGTTCCAAGCAATCCAAGGCGACTGCAAAAAGGCTCAAGCATTGTAGAGCCTGTTATTAATAAATGACATAAACGCCATAACAAAGAGGGTCAAGGTAGTGATGGGTAGATGAGGCCTCGTGAAACGTTTCAGCACAGTCCCCAAACTGTATCGATGCTGTGTCGACACAGTGTTGCTGTTTTGCTCCATACTGACACCTGCTGGACCTTAAATATCATTGCAGGCAACTTACTCTAGACTCACAATAGACACTGATTCAATGACCTAGTCATTCTTGTACACTGTAAGGTATTGTACTTTCCATGGAATCATTTTATATGTTTTACATTGCAAATATTGTAGACATCTTAAAAATATATTGTGAATGACATTAAGTGGCTCAAGAGTTGGGAGTTCGCCTTGTAATCGGAAGGTTGCCGGTTCGAGCCCCGGCTTGGCCAGTCTCGGTCGTTGTGTCCTTGGGCAA
>NW_005188291.1:38416-39967 GCF_000239375.1 Pundamilia nyererei
TTTTTTTTTTGTCTGCTTATTTAGTTGGTTTTTGTTTTTTTGCTTTTTATCCCCGTCCCTGTTCTCCATTGTTTTGTCCCCCTCTTCCTTTCTCCCTTTTCTTTTCCTCATTCGTATCTAGCAAGTGAAAATAAAAATAAATAAATAAATAAAATAAACAATAAAAGGTGAATCAAATAGACCATTACGGCAAGGCTGGGATGGTCAATTTGGTAAAGTAAATCCGTTGGGCATCTTTCCTCACATTTAGACAATAATTCTGATGGCAAAAGAGCCAAACGGGACAGGCAAAAAAAAAAGTCTTGCTGTACTTCACAGCAAAAGATGCAAACTCAGCAGCCTGCAACAAGTGCTTTAAGGTGACACTGTGCAAAGGGGTTAACACCTCGAATCTGATGAAACACCTGGCAATGCATAACGTTTTTTTAAAAGCCAAAAAATGCACCATATTTAATAGCTTGCTGCAAGACCTCACACCAAGCACATCTACTGCGGGTGTGGTGCCTGTTATCGGACCCGGAGTTAGCAACATCCCCCGAGAACCCGAAGAGGAGAGTCCTGGCCCCTAGCCCTGCCAGTGTAGCAGAAATGATGATGGATGATGATGGCAGCAGCAGCTGCTCTTCTCTGGGCGAGTAGCTTAATGTTGTTCGTGAGTAATTTACGTTGAGTACGCTAACCATGTTATTAAATTAATGCACGTAAGGTGAACTAGCAAACACCGTTGTAGTTACATGCGGCTGTCTTCTTGTTTGATAGAGTGATACCATATACAGTGGGATGCAAACGTTTGGGCGACCTTGTTAATTGTCATTATTTTCCTGTATAAATCGTTGGTTGTTACAATGGTAAATGGCCTGTATTTATATAGCGCTTTACTAGTCCCTAAGAACCACAAAGCGCTCTACACATCCAGTCATCCACCCATTCACACACACATTCACACAATGGTGAAGGCAAGCTACATTGTAGCCACAGCCACCCTGGGGCGCACTGACAGACAATAAAAAATGTCAGTTAAATATATCATGTAGGAGACACACACAGTGATATTTGAGAAGAGAAATGAAGTTTATTGGATTCACAGAAAGTGTGCAATAATTGTCTAAACAAAATAAGGCAGGTGCATAAATTTGGGCACCACAAAAAAAGAAATGAAAAAAATATTTAGTAGATCCTCCTTTTGCAGAAATTACAGCCTCTAAACCCTTCCTGTAGGTTCCAATGAGACTCTGGATTGTGGTTGAAGGTATTTTGGACCATTCCTCTTTACAAAACATCTCTAGTTCATTCGGGTTTGATGGCTTCTGAGCATGGACAGCTCTCTTTAACTCACACCACAGGTATACAATAATATTCAGGTCTGCGGACTGAAATAGCCATTCCAGAACGTTGTACTTGTTCCTCTGCATGAAAGTCTTAGTGGATTTTGAGCAGTGTTTCGGGTCATTGTCTTGTTGAAAGATCCAGCCCCGGCACAGCTTCAGCTTTGTCACTGATTCCTGGACATTGGTCTCCAGAATCTGCTGATACTGAGTGGAATCCATGTGT
>NW_005188291.1:40901-51295 GCF_000239375.1 Pundamilia nyererei
TATTTAACTGACATTTTTTATTGTAACAACCAACGATTTATACAGGAAAATAATGACTATTAACAAGGTTGCCCAAACTTTTGCATCCCACTGTATGCCCTATAGCTGCAGAAAAGGCTAACATTGTTATCTTTTTACAAAAAAAAGAACAGCTAAACATGAGAGGTTTTAGGACAAAGTTTGTGTTTTCCATTGTTTGAGCACCGGTTCCAACCAAAATAGGTATGTTGTATCAATAGAAAAGGCTAACTTTGTTATCATTTTGCAGAAAAAAAAGAGAATGCTAAAAATGAAAAACATAAGAGGTTTTTGGACAATGTCTGTGTTCTCTATTCTTTAAGCACCAGTTTGAGCACTGGTTTGAGCACCGTTTAAGCACTGGCACTGTTTCAAAAGTACCGGTTTGGCATCGGTATCGGATAAAACCTAAACGATACCCATCCCTAGTCCTGTCGCTCTGAAATCTATTTTCACCTGTTTAGCAGGAGTGGAGCAATTGGAGATCTGCCCAGTGCCACAGCAGTCATGTCATTGGGTGGATCTGGGGGTTTCCTTGTTGATTTCACATTGCCGTGGCGGCTTGCCTAGAGGGTTTATCAGATTTGAAGTTTCGCAGTAGAAAGAAGTTTTCTCCCCACGAAGAGTGTACAGCGGACACTAATTTTAGTCACATTTTGCAAAATAAAACTTGAAGTAATGTACGTATTTCCACGCTTTTAACGCTGTATGGTCGTACTCTCATGTTGCCACGGATGTCGCACATGCTTACATAATTGTTATGAGACACTTACAAACAAACACAAACTGCATTGCTAAACTGTAAGAGTAACGCAGCGTGCTTACAGAAAAGTAACAGTAATCTACTTTTTTGCAATAGTAATCCCTTACGTTATTTACAGTGTGGTATGTTGGAGCAGCAGTTTATTGGCAGCTGAGAGGAAGAGGTTGGATAAACTCATCAGGAAGGCCAGCTCTGTTCTGGGATGCACCCTGGACCCAGTACAGGTGGTGGGAGACAGAAGGACTCTGGCCAAAATAACATCTCTGCTGGACAGAGTCTCCCACCCCTTGCATGTAGATGTTGCTGAACTGCAGAGCTCCTTCAGTGACAGACTGCTGCATCCTCGATGCATGAAGGAGCGTTTCCGCAGGTCCTTCTTCCCTGCAGCTGTCAGACTGTACAATTTGAACTGCTCCCAACAAACATAGATGTTTACATCAATGCTGTAACTGCAATAAGTTAGTTAATTAACCAATTCGCACTACAACCTGGTGTGCCTCTTACCTGCAATTATTTTTATTTAATTTAATAACTGTACAGTACTTGCTGTTTATAGTAACCATTGTCCTTAATGTAAATATGTAAGAAAAATTGTGTATGTTTCTGTTCCGTGTCCTGTGTACTGTTTGTTTGTATATTTGTCTTTTTGGCTGCTGTTACAACCAAATTTCCCCTTGTGGGACAATTAAATGATTATTCTATTCTATTCTATTTGTTACTTTAAAAAGTAATCAGATTACAGTAACGCGTTACTGCCCATCTCTGGCCATAATTGTGTCCAGTTCAAATGTAAAGTCTGGACTTCATATCTTAAACTACACCCAGCCTTAGCTCACTATCTTGGTAGCAGCCTCTTTTCTGTGTGTGTGTGTGTGTGTGTGAACAGACTTCGCCTCCAAGTGAAACTGTACCAACATCATCGCTGCTGTTGTGTATTTTTAAGCTGCTTCCTGTTGGCTTCAGCTGTTTGGCATTTCCATTTTCTAAACTTCTACATTCTGAACTTTCTTCAGCTCTGTACAGATTTTGAAACACTGAATGATTTCAAGCTCACACTTTGGCTAATAAACTTACATCTTTCATTCTTTATACAGATTGTGGGGCTGTGGTTTGTCAGAGATCAGCTGTGATTATCTGGCAGCAGCACTGAAGTCCCACCCCTCCCACCTGAGAGAGCTGGACCTGAGCCTGAACAACCTGCAAGATTCAGGAGTGAAGCAGCTGTGTTGTTTTCTGGAGAGTCCAGGATGTGGACTTGTAACTCTGAGGTCAGTCACCATGTTTTAGTTGTGCTGAGATGAATATGATGTGAAAGTTGTGCTGACACTTGGTAGGTAGTCAGATGCCTTCAGGTCAGCCGGAGGCTGAGATATTTAATGATGACATGACACTGAGTGTTGGTGAATATGATGTTTACTTGTGAATGATTTCCAGCTTTGACTGTAGCAGTGTGAAGGTGTGTTTCCAGCAATAAGAAGTATTTGGACTGACAGAAACATGTGGACAGCTTTTGTTCTGAGGGTTTAGACAGAGTCTGCCTCTGTGTGTGCTAACTGTGTTCAAAGTGTCTGTAGCTGCCCACTTGGAATTACCACTTATAACGCAGAGAGCTTCGACTGATGCAACTTTATTCTCTCCTCTTTAAACCACCGACAATATGGCACTGTGAAAACTATAAAGATGCACAAACAAATGCAATAATAGCATTTAAGTGGAAAGTGCAGAAATGTTCACATTTTACTATATAGAAAATTATTTTGATGAACTCAAATCGTGACATTGACATAAATCAATAGCTTTTAAACAATTAAATAAACAATTTATGTTACAGCATTTAATAAAATGAATTAACAACAACATTTCTGTCTCTTAAATACATAAACAATCATTTGCAATCATTAAACCAACCTCTTTCTGCTTCCAAGGGTACTAATCATGCTGACCCTGCTAGCAACCTCCTCCATGCGCATCTCCTAGCTAGTCATTCCACACCACAAACAAATGACATGCATATACAAAAAAACCCGAATTCAACTATATTGTGTAAACTTTCCAAAGTTATAGCATGTGACAGGTAAATAAAATACATAGTTCTGCATCAGTATTTTCAAAAAAAATAAAGTTTTTTACTCTGAAGCAACGTGTTTGTGTTGTTTCACTGAGAACAGAACAGGAAGTCTGACACAATAAAAGAGGAAGTGCTAAGGTACTCTTTCAAAATAAAAGTGTAAAAGTAAAGTGGCTTTGCCGGCATTTACAGTGTCAGCTAATCACAACTTCATGTTTTCCTGAACATATATCAGGATGGGGACGGCTACTGTTACTGAAAGCAACCACACAGACACCACAATAGTTTTACTTGCAAGGGGAGCGTTGGAGGGCAGTGCTGCCCCTCGCCTGTCCAAGCAACTCAAACTCCTCTGCGTCCGCCTCACTCTTTTATTGACAACAGAGGTTACACACAATTCAGTTAACCACGTGACAGTTTTAAGCAGGCATGTGTGTGTGTGCAAAGTATACGCCTTTGTGTGTGTGTGTGTGTGTGTGTGTGTCTTTGTCACTTCCTGACACCATACAAGGCATGATATCAATCACTCCAGTCGCCCTCATAGAGTGTGACCTTTCACAAACTAACGTGTGTCATGCCGAAACAGCAGAAGTGAGCGTCTCGCTAAACTATATAAAACAGGAAATTGCCTAAGGTCATAGAAGTGTGAAATTTAAATGTGTAATGGGGAATTATAGCATGTCTGTGCAAAGCTGAAAATACAGCTCCTAATTATCCATCTCTTTCTGCACAATGACAACCATATTAGGACACATAAAAGCAATGGTCACATCACTTTGTGCAAATGAAAATCTTAAAATAATTAACTCTAATATAATCAGATTACAGAGTGTCTGCAGCTGCTTTGAAAAAGACTGACTTCAGTTTTAGTCTTAAAGTCATTTCAGCCTCATCTTCACTCAGATATTTACATCATCTCCAAGATCCACCTGTGACATACATGTTTTCATCAGTGTGATTGATTCTAATCAAACAATTATGGATCACTGATCACTGCGCAACACAGTAAATGTTTACAGTGCAGGAAACTTCCAATCTGACAGCAACACTGTCCACAGAGTCTCAGAGAAAGATGTAGATCATAGATTTTATCCAGAGCCGATGGTAAATCTGTACTGCCATTGCCGTCCCCATCCTGATATATTGATCACTGATTGGCTGTAAAAGCTTCATGTTTAGCAAACGAATGTTTAACTGGGATTTACGCTTTTGTAACAAAGTACAGTGGTCCTTCGTTTATCGCGGGAGTTACGTTCTAAAAATAACCCGCCATAGGTGAAATCTGCAAAGTAGCCAACTATATTTTTTACAATTATTACAGATAGAAAAATAAGTTGAGTGTTCTAGAATTAAACCAAAGATCAAGGCCTCTTTTCAGGTCCAGAACATTAGAATAGAGCAGAATTCACCATGAATGAATCAATGGTACAGAAGTAGAGGAAGCAAGAAGAATGAGTTGAGTAAAGTTCGACTTATATAATAATAATGGATTGGATTTATATAGCGCTTTTCAAGGCACCCAAAGCGCTTTACAATACCACTATTCATTCACTCTCACATTCACACACTGGTAGAGGCAAGCTACAGTTGTAGCCACAGCTGCCCTGGGGCAGACTGACAGAAGCGAGCCTGCCATATCACGCCATCGGCCCCTCTGGCCAACACCAGTAAGCAAGTAGGGTAAAGTGTCTTGCCCAAGGACACAACGACCAGGACAGAGAGCCCAGGGATCGAACCGGCGACCTTCCGGTTACAGATGCGATGTGTGCTCCTCACATCTGCATGAATCATGATCATGTGTTTGAGTGAATCTGTGACTGAACTGTAATAGTGTTGAAAAGTAAATGTGATGAGGAAATGAATGAAAACAAAGTGTGATTAATGATGAAGAATGAGAAGAAGAAGCTGAGACTCGCCTGTCATGCTGCTGTTTCTCAGGACCTGCTGTACATGTTGCATTTCCAGTAAAGAAATGGGAAATCATTGTGGAGCTGGGCACAAGGATTTCTGATGATCAACAATAATCTGATATGTGTTGATGTAGAAGTGAGTGAATCATGTTCTGACGCTAATCATTCGAAAATGCTGCAGTTGTACAAGTTCCAATGATCCCAGAGGAAACTGGTACATGTTGAACAATATGATGGAGTTTCTTTAGGGCCACTTGGTTTGATTGTTCAATCCAACATGCTCCAAAAGCCTTCTGCTCATTTCCTCGCTGGGTTCTTGATGGTCTTGTACCATCTCCCTGTCGTCCTCCTGGCTCCCTCTTTGCACTCACATGTGGAAAACCAAAGTTTTAGTGAAGAGAAGATGATCATCAGTAACACTGTCTTTAAAACACTCTTGTTAGAAATATACAATTTTAATGTGGAAAAATTATGAGTTTTTTCTCTGTTGTGTTTGTTTGAAGCTGCTTCCTCTTGGCTTCAGCTGTTTGGAGTTTCTACATTCTGAACTTTCTTCAGCTCTGAAAAGATTATGACAAACTGAATGATTTCAAGCACACACTTTGTCTAATAAACTTACATCTTTCATTCTTTATACAGATTGAAGAGCTGTGGTTTGTCAGAGATCAGCTGTGATTATCTGACAGCAGCACTGAAGTCCAACCCCTCCCATCTGAGAGAGCTGGACCTGGGTCTGAACAACCTGCAAGATTCAGGAGTGAAGCAGCTGTGTTGTTTTCTGGAGAGTCCAGGATGTGAACTTCAAACTCTGGGGTCAGTCAGCATGTTTTAGTTGTGCTGAGATGAATATGATGTGAAAGTTGTGCTGACACTAAACTGCAGACATAAAGCTGATATTATACTGATCCACACTGAGGATCTTCATGGTGGTAAAGTCTGTTTTATTCTTCTCTGGTTTAGTTCATTGACTGTAGTAGAACGATTTTCACATTTTAAACAGTGATACTCAACATGTGGCCCGCGGTCCACACGCGGCCTGGCGACCTTTCCTAATTCAGAGAGAGGGGACCCTGGTTAACTGTGTAACATTATTCAATGTATCAGACACAACAATGAATAATCCACAGCTGACTCTCTTTAGTAGGTCAAAGGTTACGGCACACCACAATCTGTGAAACAGAAACCGTTTGGAGCAGGAATTATTGCACATTTACAAACTGACACTGCTGCACCGCATGCTAGGTAATGGTAACTGGTCAGGTATGGGTGTGTTAACAGCCGTGAGAGCCTCCGTGGCTGCAGAACACTGAAGAAGAGAAAAGAGAGATGGAGGAGGAAGAAAAGAGACGGAGATTAAGCAGAAGTTTAGCTCAAGAGAAGAGCTGTGTCTGTGTGGGTGGGGCTCAGGCAGCTCCGCCCACACAGTGACAGTGAAGCAGGTGAAGAGTAATAAATAAAGACTTTAATAGCAGACAGGATTTCATAAGCTGATGTACAAACATGTAGAATGATGTACCTGCCTGTTTTGTGTCAGGTACAAAAACAGGTCCATAAAGACTGAAGCGTGTTGCCATTCCTTTGCATATTCCTTAAATTCTACTGAGAGTTTCCAGAAGAGCAAACCTCAAACATGCCTCCAAACACGTGATGAGTCAGACTGACCTAATTTCTACAGATAAAAATGTGAGCTCTCAGCAGGTCACTTCAATAAGAAGGACAAACAGTGCAGCAGGAATGACTATACACACTAACATTCTGATATCCTGTATTCCTGTTGTTCTACAGCATCATCATTAATGCTGCTCCGTCACCATCAATGCAGCTGACCAATCAGCTTTTGTGATGTCATGTGATGCTCTGTGACTCAGCCTGGAGAAATGCTAAATGGCTAACCTGAGAAACAGTCAAAGTACTTATGAATTCTACAAAGACTGCATGTTCAGTATGAGACGAGTTTGGTGGTACTGTGTGTGCACAGATGGACTCCACAGGAGATCTCCTTTATGAAGAAACTCTGAAAGCTTATCCAACAGTGGGAAACATTTCAGAGAATATCTGTGAAGCAGAAGCTAAACATAATAATAGAAGAAAAGCAAAATAATGATCAAAATCCTGCTCTGAGCCATCATTTAAACATCACTATCAGACAGTAAAGGCTTCCAAAGACTGCTCACCTCTCAGACTCAGTTAAAGATGTTTGTGCTGTCTATAGATCAGCTGACCTGGTGGGTCTCCATGAACAGCTTTGTTTCTTGGAGATAAAGGCTGAGCCCTTTAGAGCTTCATTTTTTTTAACTGAACAGAAGATGATCATCAGTAACACTGTCTTTAAAATACTCTTGTTAGAAATGTACAACTTTAATGTGGAAAAATTATGAGTTTTTTCTCTGTTGTGTTTGTTTGAAGCTGCTTCCTGTTGGCTTCAGCTGTTTGGAGTTTCTATTTTCTAAACTTCTACATTCTGAACTTTCTTCAGCTCTGAACAGATGATGAAACACTGAATGATTTCAAGCTCACGGTTTTTCTAATAAACTCACATCTTTCATTGTTTATACAGATTGAAGAGCTGTGGTTTGTCAGAGATCAGCTGTGATTATCTGGGAGCAGCACTGAAGTCCAACCCCTCCAATCTGAGAGAGCTGAACCTGAGCCTGAACAACTTGCAGGGCACACGAGTGAAGCAGCTGTGTTGTTTTCTGGAGAGTCCAGGATGTGAACTTGAAACTCTGAGGTCAGGCACCATGTTTTAGTTGTGCTGAGATGAATATGATGTGAAAGTTTTGCTGACACTAAACTGCAGACATAAGGCTGATATTATACTGATCCACACTGAGGATCTTCATGGTAAAGTCTGTTTTATTCTTCTCTGGTTTAGTCCATTGACTGTAGTAGAACAATGTTCACATTTCAAACAGTAATACTCAACACGTGGCCCGCAGTATATACACGACCTGCTGACTCTTCCTAATTCAGAGAGAGGGGATCCTCATTAACTGTGTAGCATTTTTCCTCATGGTTATCAGTATCAGACACAACAATAAATAATCCACAGCTGACTGTCTTTAGTGGGTCAAAGGTCACAGCACACCACAATCTGTGAAACAAACTGTTTTGAACAGGAATTATTGCACATTTACAAACTGACACTGCTGCATGGCATGCTGGGTAATGGTGACTGGTCAGGTAGTCAGATGCTTTCAAGTGAGCTGGAGGCTGAGATATTTACTGATGGCGTCACACTGAGTGTTGGTGAATATGAAGTTTACTTGTGATTTGAAATCTAATGATTCAGTTGTAATATGATTACATTTCATGATGAAATGTAATCACATTACAATCAGAGCGTTACCAGAGCAGCTACCTTGAAAATGTTTGAGTTCAGTTTAAGTCTTAAAGTCATTTCAGCCTCATCTTCACTCAGATATTTACATCATCATCTCCAAGATCCAACTGTGACATACACATTTCCATCAGTGTGATTGATTTTAATCGAACAACGATGGATCACCGATCAGTGTGCAACTGTTTCCAGTGCAGGAAACTTCCAATTTGACAGCAACACTGTCCACAGAGTCTGAGTTACAAAGATGGAGATCATAGATTTTATCCTGAGCTGACGGTAAATCTGTGATGCTATAGCCGTCCCCATCCTAATATAATGATTACTGATTGGCTTTAAAAGCTTCATGTTTAGCAAACTAATATTTAATTGTGATTTATGCTTTTGTAACAAAGTACACTTGTGTAGTTGAACTCTCTCCACTGAGCATTGATTTTATGAATGAGGAAATAACTCCGTGTCAGTCAGCTGTAGATCAGTCCACAAGCTTAACCATGTAAGAAAGAACAGCAAACAGATGTGCTCCTCACATCTGTATGAATCATGATCATGTGTTTGAGTGAATCTGTGGCTGAACTGTAATAGTGTTAAAAAGTAAATGTGATGAGAAAATGAATGAAAACAAAGTGTGATTAATGATGAAGAATGAGAAGAAGAAGCTGAGACTCGCCTGTCATGCTGCTGTTTCTCAGGACCTGCTGTACGTGTTGCATTTCCAGTAAAGAAACGGGAAATCATTGTGGAGCTGGGCACAAGGATTTCTGATAATCAACAATAATCTGATGTACTTTGATCACAACCATGTCTAAATATGTGTTGATCTAGAAGTGAGTGAATCGTGTTCTGACTTTAGACTCTAATCATTCGAAAATACTGCAGTTGTACAAGTTCCAGTGATCCCAGAGGAACCCTGGAACATGTTGAACAATAATATGATGGAGTTTCTTCATAACCACTTGGTTTGATAATTGTGGAAAATATCCAATTGTGACTTCCTTTAAACCTCAGGCTTTTCCTGCTGATCAAAGTCCAGTACTGAGTTTGTAAAACATGTTTGTCAATCACTTGGTTTGGTTTATGAGTAAAATGATTCAATAACTTCCTTCTAATAGACAACATTTTATCATATTTCCTCATAATCCTCTTTTGTTTGACCATTTGAATCACATTTGAATTTCCAATATAAGACCCCACAGAGTTCGGTGAAAATAATGACTGTAGATGTTTCTGTGAAAGTGTTGGAAGCAAATTTGTGTGTGATGTTCTTTCATTGTTGCACTTTGTAGATGGTCCCTGAGCACTGGTCTCACAGCCAGCTGCACATAGAGACCAGTGTTGTTAGCCCAGGTCAGAAGATGACATGTTGGAATGAAAATGCAATGAGCTTTTAGTTTGTCTACTTTAATAATTTGATTGGAAAAAGGTGTTGTTGGACTTCAAATATTTCAATTTCTATCCAACTTCACCTTTCAAAGTGAAGCAATGTGGTTCCTTTAATAAAAAGCAAGACTTTTTCATGTATGTTTCATGTTTTATGATAAATGTACGACTTTAATGTGAAACATTCTGAGTTTTTTCTCTTGTTGTGTTTGTTTGAAGCTGCTTCCTGTTGGCTTTAGCTGTTTGGAGTCTCCATTTTCTAAACTTCTACATTCTGAACCTTCTACATTCTGATTTTTGTCTAATAAACTTACATCTTTCATTGTTTATACAGATTGAAGAACTGTGGTTTGTCAGAGATCAACTGTGATTATCTGGCAACAGCACTGACATCCAACCCCTCCCATCTGAGAGAGCTCAACCTGAGTGACAATGAAAAGCTGCAGGATTCAGGAGTGAAGCAGCTGTGTGGTTTTCTGGAGAGTCCAGGATGTGAACTTCAAACTCTGAGGTCAGGCACCATGTTTTAGTTGTGCTGAGATGAATATGATATGAAAGTTGTGCTGACACTAAACTGCAGACATAAGGCTGATATTATACTGATCCACACTGAGGATCTTCATGGTTAAGTCTGTTCTCTTCTTCTCTGGTTTAGTCCATTGACTCTAGCAGAACAATGTTCACATTTCAAACCTTCAAAGAAGAAGAAAAATCCTTTCTCGTCAGACACTGCCACCTAGTGGAAGAAGTCTTAGTTCCATCTGAAGCTTCAGATTACAGTTAGTTCCTTTAAAAAGAGGTGGAGGTGTAGAGTAGGGCTGAACGATATATCGCATTTGCGATAATATCGCGACATGATCAAGTGCAATTTTCTAACCGCAAAGGCTGCGATTATACTCTGGACATGTCCAAATT
>NW_005188292.1:0-5970 GCF_000239375.1 Pundamilia nyererei
ACAGGTCCCGCATGCCACAGCCGCTCTATCACGTGATGCATACTGCTGCGACGTGCTAACGTTCTGAGGTGAGTTACGGCGTGTTGCAAGTTTTGTGAGGTGCTTTCGTGATATTTAATGGATCAGATTACATTTTTTATTTTTCTCCGATATCCGATCCAGTAATTTAGGTCAGTATCGGACCGATACCGATACGTAATATCGGATCGGTCCATCTCTAGTAGTTACCTTTGCACCCGCGCAAATGGGCAGTTGATCTGGTAGTGGCGGGCAGCTGAACCAATCAACTCAATCTGGAAGATGATAAACATGATTTGGCCCTCTTGATGGGAAATTTGAGTATTAAAAAAAATAACAAGATAGAACAGTGACTGACATAAAGTGTTACACACATTGTGCAAGAAGGAATTTTGTTTTCACCAAAGCACTTCCAGCTTAAAATATCACATTGAGACAAAATATACGTTAGCCGGGGATGCTGCTAGCACTTTCGCTAACGCGTCACCCAGCTTGTGACAAACAACTCATGGTGCATCGGGGACTCAGTAAGTCTACCTTGGACATATTGACTGACACAATGCCAAGTGGATTGCAACAAACTGCAGACCTATTAATATCATTGAGAGCATGCACTTTACATAGCTTTGGTTCCTCGTTTCAAGGACTTGAAGTGCCTCCCCAAGAGTGACAGAGAGAGTGGATAAATCTTTATACAGAGTTTTTTGTTAACAAGAACGTGCAAGGTGTTCAATAAACATGTTAAGTGCACATATTTTCCCTTTTTTCTGAAGTCTGTTTGCTTGTGCAAAATGAAATGCGATTAACATAGATTAACATAAAAATGAAAAATATTTAATAGTGATTAAATAAAATTAATCTATATATATATATATATATATATGACATCATTAGGCTGTGCTGGTAACTGACTCTGCCCACTGTGTCTCTGGAGCTCTCAGTGAGTTTTAAACTGGACACCAGTGGTTTGTGTGGGAAGTACTTGTGGTTGCAGCGGCACCAAAGAGGCAGACAAAGACAGTATCTTCTTGCTGTAAGTGTATGTTTTTTATTTGTTTGGTTGGTTTAGGTTTTTTGTAGGTTTTTTTTTTTTTTTTTTTATGAGTAGCACCTCAGACAGAAGTTTAAAGCGAACAGCTCCATCACTGTGCTGCAGCTTTAAGCCACAATAATGTTTAATTTCCATGAGATGTTTAGTCATATTCTTTAGAGAAGATGACTGAACTATGTATTTTATTGAAGCTCTACAGCTTTGTACTTTTTGTATACTATTGATAAATGTTATGTTTTATACCGAAGGCTTCCACAGCCCTATTGAAACTGAGCCAGAGACACAGTTTTTAAATTTGAAGGACCAGCTGGTCTGTTTAATCCAATTTCAGTTTTATTTGTACAGCACAGTCATTTCAGGGGACTTTACAAAAACCAGCACATCCCCATTAAAGGAAAAAAGGTTGCAGATTGTAAAATAAGAAATTTGCTTTATGGATTTCTTTGAAAAAAGACTAGAAGTTGCATCAACTGTAGAATCGTTCTTGTCTGTTCTTTGAACTAAAGCCACAGGTAGGCGTGCTGGTCCAGTACAAGATGAAGTCACACTGGCTTTCCTTAGAAAGAAATAGCCAACTCCAATCATCATCAGTGGTGGACAGCAATCGCATTAATGTAATGGATGTGAGGATGCATTAAGATCACATCAGTGTCTAATGTGCTTCAGCTGCATTCATGAGTTTAGAGCACATTTAACCGATCAAATCAACCTGACTCGAACCATTTTACATAGACAGATTGATCGATTTATTCTAAGCACTGCAGCATCCAGTCAGCTTCGACTCCAACATGAAACCTAAAGGCATTATTGCAGCTCATTAGCTCATTATTTGCGTACAATTCATGCTACTATCGTCACTAAAAACTTTTATATTTACACCAACGATTAAAAAAATGAAGAAAAGGAAAAATAGTTTAAAACTGTAAAATTAAGACTGACATTGTACAAAATATTTTGAGGTGTGTGATTCTGTTTTTGAATACCTGGTTAAAATTTGTTTTTAACACCACATCATTCTGCACCATCTCGTGATACAAACTGCTATTAAATACAGCCTTAATTTCTTAATCACTATTGTTTTAGATGTAAAATCATAGATCTTTTATTTACATTTACAAGTTTTGTCATGCTCTCATACCGTCCACCTCATCTCCTTTTCTTTACTTGTTTTGCTCTGTCTCCTCTCACAGGGAGAAGATGATCTGCAGGATCCTGCTGCTCACCATTCTCACCTCATGTGTCTCTGGTTAGTTTACAGCTTCAATTCCAAGAGAAAATTTGACTGTCAGAGCAAGTTGTCGAATTAAAAAATGTAACTGTTAATAAATTATATTGCTATTAAATGCACATCAATTGCATACAATTCCTGAAGTAATACAAAACAATATAGGTGTTAAATAATTATTGAACTGATTATGAAAACAGCAATTAAGCAGCATGCTTTACACTTCATTAATAAGTACTTCAACTGTCCACTAATTTATTTATAAAGGTCTCCATTTGTTGTGTTTCAATGCACTGCTATTTCCTGAGGTGCAGATCAAACATATGTAACCGCTAAACACATTTGGAAACTAAAGATTAGCACAAAAATTGGTACAATTAAGCAAGAAGAACAAGGTAATTAACAGCTGCATTTATTTTTGGTGTATTTATTGGAACATTAAGACCATTTCATATTAATAATTTATTTATAATGATTTATTTTGGCAATTTTAGCACTTTGAGGCATCCTAAATAAAACTGGTGCTGGAATTGTGTTTATTAAAACGTTAACAATTTTATTTGTCTTGTAAGGTCCACAAATGGTCAACTTTAAATGCCACATAAGCAAAATAACCAAACAAGTACACAGCATTTAAAAAAATGCCTTTGAGACCAAGTTTCTCAAATCAACTATAAATTCATCTTCACAGTTGGCTGACGATGTATTTTCCAAAGTTTAGTAACTGCAACTTTAAAATTATGATCACCTCATGACCTCACCTCCTTTTTTTTGAAAGGTCTATTTATTACTTTTTGTTTTAAGAATACATCCTCTGTTGGTTGGGAGCCTCATGAAACCTCAGTAAATGCAGTTTCTCAGTGTGTCTGCTCCTCTCTTTCCCTCTCTGTCTCCTCAACAGGATCATTTGTAGTCAATGTGACACAGACCTGCTATCAGGCAGAGGAGAACCACAACATCACACTGGAGTGGACGTTCACCACCAAACCTGACAGATCAAGCAAAAGTCTTTTTATCCATTGTAGCTTGTCTCACAAATTGCATGAAATATTACCGGACCTTGTAATCCCAGAAATTTTAACCCCGAACAAAACCTTGTATCATGTGGATCGTGGTGTAGAGGTCACAGATTCTAGGGACAAAGACTTTACAGGAAGACTGTCTAGTGACAAAGACGCCCTGGGTGAAGGACGAATCAGACTTCAACTGTCCAGACTCAGGACTGAGGACTCGGGTCTGTACCTGTGTGAGGTGAACACTGATCATGGTTCTGGATATAAGAGCTGTCACCTCAACGTCACAGGTATGTTATTAAGAAGAGTCTATTTTCTTTTTTGTTATTTAAATATGATTTCACTGTTCAGAAGCACATTATTATGTTGATTGTCATTTATAACCGAAACATACAGTATGATGTGCTTTCAATGGCAGTAAATGATTGTCAAAAAGTGTGTTTGGGTCTTTTGAAATAGCAGCTGATCAACGTCTTTTGACTCCTCGACCAGAGAGACGGAGAAGCATCACCTTTTCTGCTGGAGTGTTACTGCTAATTGGGATACCCGCAGCAAGTGCCGTGGCTCTTATTGTCTGTGTTTTTTGGGTGATTTTTTGTAAAAGTGGATGAGATGTGGGAGACACTTCTTGTGGAAGAACTGTGATGCTGTTAGTCCTAATTTCTATCAAGGTTTAACAGATTCATGATTTACAGCCATGAATCAGTTAAACATCTGTTTTAAATTATATAAAAATGAAAGGTAAAGTTTTTCTCTATTGCATTATGTCCAGATAAACAGAATCAACCATTTGGGACTTACTTACCTGGCTGATTGAGCATGCATCAAGGCTTTTTATTTGTTTGTTTGTTTTTGACTTTTTTCACAATGTTTAATTTTTATCTTACAAATGAAGGTCAGTGAAGTGAACATAGCTGCCCCTTTTTTAGAATAAACATTAAAAATTGCGTATATAAAATGTAGGTAAAAACATGTATAACCTTAAATGAATAAATGAATACTTCTTATTAATATTTTCTTGACTGACACTGTCACTTCCCACAAATTTAACATACACAGTCTAGTCAGAGGCATCTTCTTCATAATGCTTAATGAAGGTTTCCTGATGCATGCTGATCATCCAAGTCCCAGAAAGCTGATTCTGTAGATTGGGCCATTGTGTCTTCAGTGGGAGAAGTGCTTCACTCATCCATGTGACTTTTTGAGTTCCAAGACTGAAACTGCAATGTCCAGATGAACAAAATGAGCTTGCTGGCAACTCTGTAAGGTGGTAATAATCTCAAATAAGATACTGTGACTTAACATTTATATTTGCCTTCAAAGATTTAGGCTCATTCACTGAATTGAACATGTATATACATCCAAATATAGAATGTACTATTCTATGGCATTGTACTTTGTGGGCTGGCTTCTATGAAACAGTTGAGTAGATGCTCAAAAATAAAAGAGAGTACATGTTTGAAGCCAGCTGTGAAAGACAACAGCACCAATAAATTGTAAATCTACTGAAAAGAAAAAATGATGTAAAGAATAGCATTACAACTGCTAGTGGTACCCATTTGTTTTTTTTTCTTAAATGTAATTTTATCATATATTCAAACAAAAACATTGAATTAATAAACAAATTTAGCAGTAGAAGAAAGCAATGTATGCAATTAAATGAAAATAAAACTGCTATAAGGTCATTAAACAAAATCATATATTTCACCATTTGTAGACTCAAAATTTAAGCAAGTATGTGACATTTCTTTCTGGATTGCTATATAATGGTAATATCCAATATATTGTTTACTACCACTGTGGTAGTATTTTGTTTTTAGATATAAAACAAGGATGACTCACTACATACATGTGGTATATGTCTAAATTTGAACAAAATTTCAAATAAATCTGTAATGTTATGAATGTATCATCACTTTTGCCAGTTTTAGGTAAACAGGGTGTATAATCACATATGGCACTACCATTTTTATGAAACTAATGTCTATAATTTCCAGAACACCACCAGTCTCATTTCTTAGAACAACTATTGAACTATATAGTGTTTGGTTTCAGTATTATGGCAACAGGTGTGGGAGCAGGTAGGGGCAAGACTCAATTTCCCAGATTCTGGAAGAACGCTGAAGCCAGCAATTTTCTACCACTGCTGATTGGTATTAACCCTGATTCTTTTATCCCCATGATAGAACGGAGAAAACCATTAACTGAAATTTAAATTATTTAAACTATATTCTGTAGGATGTCATGTGGTTAAGATCACAGTTGCTGTTCTGAGAACAGCCACACTGTCCCTGTCCCAGTGTTGATCTGCAAGCAACTTGATTTCAGAACTAATACTGATTATTTAACTTCAAACATAAACTAAAAATGTCCAAATAAACTTTAAAACAGTGAGGTATCAGTCTGTTTCCTTTGGTGTGTTTTTTCTTCTGAAAATTCAGATTTATATGACACATTTCTGCTGATCAACACAGACAAACAGTCAGCCGAGTCAGTATTAAATAGGACAAAATAATTACTACCACTGTTTAAACTAAGTACTGTATACTTATGGAACGCCAGGACTGCCAAAATGAATTAATTAAATACACCATTAAATAATTAATTAAATGTGGCAATAATTAATTAAAATTGGAATTAATTAATTAAATAAATAGTTATGA
>NW_005188292.1:32054-33511 GCF_000239375.1 Pundamilia nyererei
AAAAATGAGTCAGCAAAATATTCCTGACTTGTCTGGAGACAGCCGAAACCAGTTAACAAATAAATTAACAATTCTTTCTAAATAAAAACACGGAGTCTTTTGAAAAACATTATTTTAATAAAACGAAACATGAGTTTTAATACTTACCACAGAAATTTGAAGGCAGTTTCTCTAACTTCAGAATCCAAAATCCAGATGAAGCCTGAAAGAAGCCTGAAAGAAGCCTAATGGCTGCTCTTGCGCTTACTTTTCCCTCCTTTTCAGGTTCTTTTTCCCACAATGCATTGCAGTAGTTGAGAAATACAGAAAAATACCTGTAAATGACTAATACGGAAAATTCCTTCACGTTTATACAGTAGATTGTACTGTATTTTTACGGATTTTTTTTACAGTGTGCTTTAGGAAGACCTTCTGTTCCAGATTCATACTTTGACTTTGAGGTCAGAGTTTCAAATGGTGAGTTTGTACTAAAATTCCTTGAAATAAAACTATGGAGAGCCCTCACTAGCTCTAATTTAGCATTATAGACCATGTTTAGATCAAGCTGTAATTAATCAATAAATGTAACTTTAACATTATACACCATGTAGGTGTACATTTTATACAGCATGTAACAACTGTACTTTCATAAGTTGATGACAACTTTGTTTATTTGAACCGGGACATATAATTATGATATAAAAGCTTACAGTTTCAGTTCAGACTAATTAATGTTCTTCTATTTCACTGATCTTGATAGAAACATGGTTTTTACTGCACACAAACTGAGGGAGAAAACATCACATTGGGATGTTCCAATACTGTGCATGGACACAGGAAGATCTTTTGTAAGAATCAGTGTAAGGATGAAAGGGAAATCCTCATTGACACAACTAATGATAAAGCTGAGAGCAGCAGATACAGCATTGAATACAGACCAGTATCTACATTTGGACTGTATGTGACCATCACACAGCTGACCAAGTCAGACACAGGAGAGTACATCTGTGGTTATGGAAACCCTCTGTCTACATTTAGACTGTAGATTCATACTACAGTCTAAATGTTCTTGTTATTCATGGTAAGTTTCTTTTCAAAATAGTAAAGACATTATTATTATTATTAAGATCACAACTCAAACAGGAACCAAAACCAAAAACAAAGTAAACTAATTATAACTATAAGTATAAGATTAAAGACAATCACAGTGAGATTGATGTTACTGCCCGAGATCAGCTGATACACTGGCTGAGACATCATTAAACTGTCCTAAAACTGTCTAAATTGAAATAGAGGTTTGACATTTAAAAAAAGATTGGATGACCAATCTCAGAGTATTATTTTGTTTTTGTGCAGGTAAATTTAATCATCTGTTCATATGCAAAACCATATCTCTTATGATCCTTTAATTTTAAAAAAATGAAGATGTTGTCATGTATTAATGTTTTCTTTTAATGACTGCACATATTATATACCCC
>NW_005188292.1:33577-38220 GCF_000239375.1 Pundamilia nyererei
CAAACAAACAAACAAACAAGCAAACATAGTACAAGTGAGTGTTTTAGAAGTGTTTTCTCCTCTCTGAATGCATTTATTCTTCAATTATGATGGCGGGGCTGAAATGGATTTCATCTACCATTTCCCCACAAGATACACAGCCTCACTGTGACTGCAGGCAGGTGTAAACAATTTTAGTGTGCTTTATATTTTATGTTATGAGCAAAATTATGAATTTTGTGTTTGATAAATGTTTGTATTTGCCTGTATGACAGTATTCTTGTTATGATGCATTAGTATTGATTTATTATTAAATGTTTTGTGTTTATTGTTCACAGCTTTAAACACAACTGCCTCCCCACTACAAACAGCAACACAAATGGCTTCAAACCCACCTGCTTTCACTCTACAGACGAAAGCAACACAGAGTGAAAGTGTCACTGCAAGAGTCTCTACACATTGTCCTGACTCCTCCTGACTTCTGGTTGTGCGTGCGTCCTTGGATGGTGTTTTGCTGATGGCTGTTTTCCTCATGCTCTTCTACATTAGTAAGACAAGGAGGAACTTTGGACTGAAAATGACACAAACATGGAGGTGAGTTTGTGTCACTTATTTTCTGTCTGTTGTTGCAGGTCTCAGTGAGTGTTGTTGATTCATGCTGTCAGTGTGACTTTCTCAGTGACATTTAGTGAAAAGAGGGGATTATCAAAGTTCTTTAACCATACCGTCTTCACCACCAGAGGGAAGTGAATATAAGATGAACAAATTTTATAACAGACAGAAAGCTTTCCTAATAATTCTATTTCTGGAAAAAAACAACAACTTTGTTCTTCTTATTTTTAAAGTTCAGTTTGCATGAAACTGCGATTTTTCATGAGCTTATTGAAAATCTGTTTTGCAACCCAGTTTTTTTGGGGGTTTTTTTGCCTGTCCCTTTCGACACTGTAGCAATCAGAATTGCTGTCTGAAGGCCAAGAAAAATGTCCAACAGATTTATTTTTCCAAGTGGATCTTCATGGCTTTGCCATACTGTTCAACTTGATGTTACCTGATTTTTCCACAGTATCATAATTAATGATCAATGGTCATGAGAATTTGCATAATTAAGATTAAGGAACTGACCTCCCAGCCTATTGTTCCTTCAGTGGGCTGGTTTCAGTCATGTACAATGTACTGTTTATAAGATTGGAAACCTGCAGTCAGCTGAGACTGAAGAAGTCACTTGGATGAGTGACGAAACGTTTCTCCCACAAAACGCTACGTCCAGATGAACAGAATCAACTTTTGGAGATTTACTTTCCTGGATGATTGAGAATGCATCAAGAAATTTCTTTGATGGGTTTCATTTGTTTTTAGAACTTAACGATGGCTTTTTCTTCTGCATCTCCATGTTGTCTTTTCACAGCAAAACATGCCAAATGCCAGCACCACACCACAAATCAACTCCAAGCCTTTTATCTGCTTAATTGATAATGGTATAAAAAAAGGGACTGCCACACCTGCCCATGAAATAGCCTTTGAATACATTTTGCAATGCTTTTGGTCCCTCTAAAAAATGTGGCACAGGTTAAGGAGCTGAAACTCCTAAACCCTTCATGTAATAACATACACTAACATAACTCTTTGATACTCCTTTGACTCATAGAAATGATCATGTTTACTTCTGGGTTCTGAAGTAAACATGAGATGTGCCTCTGAGTTCTAACATTACAATGATATCAGAAATGACATCATCATGCAAAGAAAATTTTAGTTAGCTGCAAGATCTTGTAACTTGACAAAAACAGTAAAGAGGTAGAATGCAGGAGTCCATAAAAAAAAGAGTTAAAGATACAGTTGTTTCCTCATCTTTTCTCTGACATTCTGCAGTCATGAAGTTACAGGTAGAGTGATTTTATTGGCTGAGTGGCGCTCAGCTTTTAAAGAGTCCTTGCAATACGTAAGAGGTGTCTGCTTGTAATTTCTGTAATTCCATCTTTTGCAGTACAGCAACACAAACAGTCATACAGGATGGTTAAAGTCTACTTACTTGTTTGTTGGAGAGAGAGCTGCAAGCTTTGTGTCACTGTCTGATTGATTTAATGATCAGCTGGAAGAACAAACAACAGCCTGAATATTTCTAATGAAAAAAAAGCTCCAGCTCACTGTTTAACATGTCTGTTAAGACTCATAACTCACACAATATACAGAGTGTTTAATCATTAGTCCCAGTCACACTCAGCTTTACAAATAAACACTACACACAAAACAAGTAAATTTCTTTAAGAGAAATAGGAATACACACTGCTGTTGTCTGTTCTTCTTTCAGTTGGTAGCTTTTTATCCTCTTTAACATGTCGACTCTGGCAGGCGGCTGTGTTTGGCTTCAGTTTTAAAACACAATAACATAATGTGCACACAGGATTCATTCATGTCTTTCTTTGTTTATGGTTCATTTTTTTCTTTCACTTTTATTTTGAGGTAAACGTCCAACACTCAGAAAAACTTGTATCAGCTGACAAAACTGTGCACAGTTTTATTTGAGTGTCAGAGTCTCATCAGTTATTTTGTTTTAAAGGTCTGAGTTTCTCTGCTAAGGCTGCCGACCCCGTGATCTCAGACAAAATAAAAAATAAACTTGTAAGAGTTGGCTTGATTTGTACAAAGTGAAATAACTGAAAATGGACAGAAGCAAGGAAACCGATGGTTACACCCTTGTGCAATAAAGATGATGTACGTTGTATCACATGAAACAATAAGACGACTGATCAATTTGTTACACTGACTCTCCTGTCTCTCATTTTGCTTATTCTCATGTTCCTCGTCATGGCATGTCTTGTCTCCTTGTTCCCTCTGTCTCCCCGGTCAGTCAGGTCTCTGTGTTATACTTCCTATTTAAGTTCCTATTCCTATTTGCTTCCTTTGTCTTGTTATGTCTAATTAATCCCAGCTGTGTTCCCCTCCTGTCTCCCCTTCCCTGATCACTCCCATGTGCATATAAACCCTGTGTTTTCGTAGCTGTATCTCCTGCAGTACTCTTACTGTGCTGTTGGTTTCCCTGTGTGGTCCTGGTTTAGTTTTTGGTTTGCTTTTCGTGAAGTTTACTTCATTATGAAAAGTTTGTAGAGCATTAAAGCTACGTTTTGAGTTTATTCCTCTGAGTGTTCTGTGTTTGGGTCCTACACCCTACCTGCCACACAGCGCTAACCATGACATTTTTTATTTTAATACATAGGATAAAGAGTGTGGACAGAGACATTCATTTATTCTGGCACCTGGACACCAAATGAGTAATGACCCTGTTTCCATACCCAGCTAAAGTGCTAACAGAATGAAGGATACATGTTTATATCTAAATTAAATTTATTATAACAAAATAAAATAATTGACTAATGCAAGATTTCTTAGGTAGAATTTACAGATGTCCTTTTTGCAAAGAAGTATGATTGAAAAGAAGTTTTTTTTTTTTTTTTTTAACATATAATTAACTAAGATGACAACTGAGCAAAAGTGGAAACAGCAAAGTAAAAACATCGACTGTATTCTTTTCTTATGAGATCAAAATCTGTCATAGTCAAAAGGCAGGCTGGACTCAGTAAAGCAGGTTTAGAGAGTTTATTTACAGTGCCCTCAGAAGTATTTACAGGCTTTGCAAGTAGGGGATGATTCACTGCCTCTATTTAAAAAGAGCCTTAAGGGAAGTCGATCCATTAGTAAATCCAGATTCTCCTCCACGGCTTTCTTTCACACACAAACCCTCTTGCTGCAGAACATCCTGGCTACTGCATGGGGAGATGACAGATTAGCAACCTTTGGAGAAACCATGGGAAAACACACTTCCTGTCTTCTTCTAATGTTAAGCACCTGCCTTTAATATCATATACAGTACCTAAGGAACAAAAAATGACAAACATTTCATTTATACAAAGGCAACCTATGGAAACATACTAATTCATCCTTGATGGAGAAATCAGTTTCCCTGAAACATTTGTGCAAATGAACATTGTTTAGAGCAGTGGTTCTTAACCTGGGTTTGATCGAACCCTAGGGGTTCGGTGAGTCGGTCTCAGGGGTTCGGCAGAGCCTCCGCCATGACATGCATGGCTCATTTTGTGCACCAGTAAAAAAGTCACATTTTATTTTTCACTAAAGAGGGGTTCAGTGAATGCGCATATAAAGCTGGTGGGGTTCGGTACCACCAAAAAGGTTAAGAACAACTGGTTTAGAGGATGAATGAAACGAGTTTTTCAGGTGACAAAGCAGTCCCACGCTGATAAATGAATTTCATTATGAAAATGCCAAATATCATTGTGTAAAATGTCTAACGAATTCAAGACCACTATATAAATGACAATTATGTGACAACTGTAAGTCGATGAAGCAACATGTGTCTCTTTGCTCCTCTGTAATCTGTGTTCACTGATAAACAACAGCAAACAATGTAAAACCTATTAATAAATTAGTAACAAAACAGTGTAGAAGGTAAGTAGAGGCTTTACACACCATCAGCAGGCCTTATGCTTCTAAATGTGTAACGTCACAGCCCTCTGAGCCATCGTTTGCCTGTTTTCAACAGAGAAAAGTCACAGACTCAATGCAACCTGATCCAAAACCTGATTATATATATATATATATATATATATATATAAACACCCAGCACGCCCCTGCGGGCGGTTTATCCTTCA
>NW_005188292.1:40064-41489 GCF_000239375.1 Pundamilia nyererei
GTGGGGGAACTTGCACAATCGGTGGCTGACTAAATACTTTTTTGCCCCACTGTAGCTGGATTTAGTATAGGAGTCTACTACTCGAAAGAGTGGATGTTAGAGTTTTTCTAAATTGCTGAAAAAATAAACTCCAGTTTTTTAAGCCAAATTGTGTGTCTTTAACTTAGTTTTTGAATCAAGCACTCTTAGGGCCAAACCTTTTAACACTGTTCATGTACTTAGACACAATTTGCCAAACTCATACAAATCCTTATCACATTCTCAGTCACTAAACATGGTGTGTAGCATGGTTTGTTTGCATATCTGTAAGCCAAAATTATTTTAACACTTTTATAAATCTTTTAAAAATCAGATTGAAGAACTTGAATGATAATTGGTGCACTGGTCTGGTTGATTGTACCAAGCTATCATTTTAATAAAAATAAAACAATTTTCCTTGACAAGTAACATGAAAAAGTTATCTAATTGTGAGGGAGATCTCCTTGAGTGAATTTTAAGTATCAGCAAGTTTTATTCAGTGTAATCAGTAAAGTGTAAGAAAATACTTCACACCAATAGTTGAGGAGGAACTGTTGTTTCATCTGCATCTGATGCGGTCTCTTCTCTTACTCTGTAGAGTAAGCAAAAGTAAAGTAAACCAAAAAAATAAACATAAAACAATGACAAAAATCAGAAAACAGGGTTTTAAAAATGTAGTTTGTTTTTAAAAATGGCAGGAAACACTAACTTACCCTTTGCTAATGAAGAATTTAGGGTCAACTATTTCACCTATTCCGACAATCAAACCAGCAAGTATCATAACTGCAATCTGTCCACCTGCCAAAGCAGTTTTAACTGTCTTCCAGTACTTTTCCTTTGAATTTTTGGCTCCTGCAAAATGACCAAAACTCAAACTGAACTTTACATTATTCTTTATGTTTTTTTTAAACTACTAACAAATATAAAACAGTTTCTGAGCACAAACTCTCTCTTGCTATAGTGTAACAGGCTATACAACACAACTTTCAGTCATAAACTGTGAAAGGCCGGAGAAGGAAGACTAAACAAAACCTTAAGAAAAGAGACCACAACACTCTAAAGTGGGAACTAATTTTGAGCCAGGAACAAAAAGGAAGAACAACAGTAAATCAACTTTGTAAACGAATTGTTTGCAGAGAAAATGTTTTGTAACATTCTCTAACACAAAAAGAAAATGATCATCAGAAAAATAATGGCCTTCTCTGGATCTAAACTCCATGAAATTTTGTCAGACTCACAGTGATAATAATACCTTAAAAAAATCTGGATTCTATAACTGACCAGTGACGTTGAGTCGACATCTTCCAACACTGAAGCCATAATCAGTGTTGACCTCACACAGGTACAGACCCGAGTCATCAGTCCTGAGTCTGGACAGTTGAAGTCTGATTCGTCCTTCTCTGAGGG
>NW_005188292.1:41680-51217 GCF_000239375.1 Pundamilia nyererei
AGAGAGGAGCAGACACACTGAGAACTGGAACAAATCTGTTGTTGAGCTTTATTTGGAGTTCATAAAGTGAAGCTGTAAACTAACCAGAGACACATGAGGTGAGGATGATGAGCAGCAGGATCCTGCAGATCATCTTCTCCCTGTGAGAGGAGACAGAGGTGAAGAGTCATCAACACATGAGGTCAAAGGTCAGTCGGTACAGCTAGAAGATGGAAAATCTACAGTCTGACTTCATTCAGTCATTACAGCATCTACGCACAGACATAATGAGGAACTGCAAAAATATCAATGGAGGCTTGAAGTCTTTTAGAAACATGTTGTAGTTACAGAGTTTGTCCACCAGAGGGAAACAGTGATTTTTTTTGTATGTGTTTAAAGGCTTTTCTTTTCAAACAGAAACACACACACACACACGCGCACACACATCCAAATCCACATGCCTACACACACATAAAAAGACACATTCCCAGCTATAGACATATAGTCAGAGTCAGCATATGTATCTGGCTTCTGTACATAGCGAGAGGAAGAGGAAGAAGTATACATTTATGTACAGTTAACTAGGTGGGATACATGTAACCCATGACATTGGAGTTTATATATTTCTTTAAAAGTAAAATGATAAGAAGATTTATGGTCTGTTTCCTGAGTTTTTTATTTATGGTTTGTTGTTCCTTTCTATTCATGTTGGCTCCCTTCGTGTCCAGTCTGTCCGAATTTTGTCCCTGTGGCTTTCTGATTGAAGTTAATATGTTTGTACTACTTGCTCTATGTGTTGTCTCTCTTCCTGTCAATATGTTCATCTGTTTCATCGTTTTCTCTTCCCACTCTGTCTTGGGCCCATGTCTGTTTAGCCTATTACTTACTCTCTGTGTTAATAGCTTTCTGTTTTATTTTGATAGCCCTTTGTCTCATGGAATATGGTTGGTTTGCCTTCCCCTTTCTCATCATATTTAATTGGTTCATGCTCTGTTTCCCAGCTGTCTCCACTCCCCTACATCTCCCTCCTGTCTAAATATTGTGCCAGTGTTGCTTTGTCTTTTTTCTTTCCATCTCATGTCCCCAGTGTTATAAAGCTTCTTGTGCCTTTTACAGTTTTGTTTGTGGAAGTTGTGGATTTTGGTTCTTTTTGTATTTCATGCTTAAAATTATCTCCAAGAACATAAAACTGTCTCCAAGTGTCTTCATTTGGGTCCTCCACATCATCAAGACTTGGTCAGATCATCCCATAAACAATGACACCCCTTTGTTTCATACAAATCATTAAACAGAGCAATGAATAAAACAGTCTTTGAAGAATAACCGGACATTAACTTGTATTTAGTTAGATTTTTAGTTCTGGGCACTGAGTGTTTACAGAGTTTATGGTGACCAGCTCAACAGAGTGCTGCTCCCCAGTCAGTTCCTTCATGCTAATGTGTTGGTATTTTGTATTGTAAACAAAGTCTTCAGACGGTACAGTTGTTATAATAACCTTGTGATTTGTTAATGGAGTAAAAAAAAAAAAAATTTCATGCCACTTTTCTGCTGCAGAAGTTTCATTTCAGGGATGCAGAGACTGACAAAGGGAAACACAAGTTTTCTCCATTGGTGACAGCAAAATATAAAGTGTAACTCATAAAATGTGCCTCTGAGTTCTCACATTACAGTGAAATCAGAAATGACATAATCACTTGTTCAGCTTTGTATAAAATAACAGTAAAAAGACAAGAGAAGAGGAGTAGGACTATCTCTCTGAAATCAAACAAAGCCAACAGTCTGGATTGAACATTAACATTATCTGGTACAATTATTAAATAAAAATATCACAGCTAATGATAATTCGGCCATATATTTTATTTTGAAAAACACTCAGACCATTTACCGTTTACTTAAAAATGCAAAGCAACACATGCATCCAGTAAGCCATAAAAACAGTTAAAATACTTACTGCTGTTATTTCTTCTTTTAACTGGCAGACATCAGGCTAGAAACGGAGGGGTTTTCATTTTGATTCAAAACTCGTAGAAACCCAGTCACCTTCTCTGTGGCACGTCCCTCCTCTTAGTGATTCCAGGAAGTCCCAGTCACTGGCATGCCAGGGCTTTCTCGGTATTCAAGTGAGAAGATAGGTCATGTCCTCTGACAGGGCAGCTAGAAGTGTTTACCAAACAACTTTCAGACAGAGTCAAATACCATAGACTATGTCTGAAATGTTAGAGCTGACTTTAACTCTGTGGATGGCCCATTTTTATAATGGAGAAAATATAAGAAAGATCAAATACATACTGCTATTGTCTCTTCTTACTTAGTTGGCAGATGACTGACTTTCTTCATCCAGCTGTTTCATGACAGCAACGATGACCAATAATATGTGCACAAACTCTCTGTCTGAGTGTTTGTGGTGGATGAATGAATGAATAGTTTCAAACTGTTTTCTGTTTGGTATTAGGGTTTCTGTTAAAAGTGGGGGTTAACTAACCTCTACCAGCATGGTTGTGAACCATGCTAGTACATCTTTGTAAACAGCATAAGGTGCATCAGCTCAGTGAGTAGTGACTAAGAGCACTCCAACTACTGTTCTCTCGCTGGGAAATCCTACAAAGAAAGTCATCATCTCCAATGTTCCACCCTTCCTGAACACATTTTTGACATAGGAGTTATCAGACAGCTCCTGTTCTCCTTACATGATCCTCCTTGGTCGCAAGTCTCCTCACCTAAAACATGTCGTCTGCTTTAGAAGATGGGTTTTAATGATTTTCAAAGGGAATGGTGAGATCTTAAATGTGTTTTTTTAAATTTAGGAATAATAGTTTTGACACTGTTAATACAACATCTGAACACATGAAATTTGTTGGTTGGAGGATGGAGTGGAATCTCACTCCCTTGTGTCCCGTAAGACTGAGGAAGAGCAGGTTTTCTGGTGTCGACAGTATGGCCCAACTGCCATGCTCCCCTGCCTTGGCAGTAGTACCATTCCTGTGCAGGTTGTAGAAGGTAAGAGTCGTGAGAGCCAGGTCTCCAGAAACTCCATATGCAACTCCTGTTTCCAAATGTAATCCATACAACTTACCATAGTAATGGCTGTCAATCCCATTCGAAGTACCATCATCTCTTTCAAAGGATTCTATGTATCATGCTTCACAGTCAAACACAACACAAATCTTACCCTTCTGAGGGTGATACACATCAAAGTGTGGAGTAAATCCTGATCTCCCATCACTATGTGTGAGTTCTTCTAAAGGCACTTCTGCAAATGCTTTGGAAATTTTGTCATTCATAAGGTCTGTGTACTGTTGTTGAAATAAAGGATCTTTCTTAACCCTGCTCTTTAGGTTTTGAGTACGTTGCTCAACAATCTTTCGATTCTTTCACATATTTTGCTGACTCCTGTTCAGTGGCAATGCAACCTGATAGTGACTTTTTACAAGAGTTATTGAATCTGTGACCACCTTCATAAAATGTTGGTTTTCTCTGGCCAAAGCAAGTTGTTCATCATGACTACGTTCAGGAACAGTATTTCCTGAACAGTATTTTTTCCCTTAATTTATGTTTCTTCACCCCTTTGTATGAATATGAAGCATTCATACAAATGAATGCTTCAAGTGTGTCAAATGACACACTTTGCATGAGAGACATTTTCTACAATCCTTGCTGATGTGCCCAATACACAGCAGTTACATCAATACCAAAACTGTCACTGTCACAGTGAGAGTACCAAAACAAAACCCACGTGCAGAGAACCCAAAGCAGAGGCTAAGGAAAGGTTTTAACAGCATTTTATTAATCAGGATAAGAATAACATTTACTATGGCACTCGACTTAAGGCTTGATAAACGGGGCATGTAGAGAGTAGGAAAAGCAGAGTGACAGGTCCAAGAAAGCAACAGGAGCACGCACTAGAAGAGAGGAGAGCGGTGTTAAAATGGTAGTTAGTGAGGTTTTCTGGAGAGAGTGGAGGCTATGAATTTCTTTGTCTTACTGTGCAGGTGGGAGATAGAACCGTTGAAGGAGAGGTGGTGTGGTTCAGGTAGGTTTGGTAGCATGTGTCGGCTGTCCTGAGCGTTGAAGGTTCCGTGGTAATGTGAGGGCAGGAGGGCAGGCAGGTGAGGCAAGGAAATAATTCCAAAAAGCAGGCAGTTGAACCAGATTTCCAGGATGAGTTGTCAGCGCGGTGGAATATCTGGGAGCAAATAGGGTTGTTGATGAACTGGCGAGGAAGCAGTGTCAGCGAGGACCTTAAATCTCCAGCCAAATTGCCTTCATCAGCTCCAGGTGAGGGAGGCTGTAGGCCCTGCTCATGAGCAGATACCAGGGAAGCTCAGACATCCAGTGGAATTTTGCAGCTACACACCCAGACCATGACAAAAAACTGCTTTGTTCTAGACCTCAAAGTAGCTAGTTTTACACTATTATTTGAGACTGAAGATGGATGGATACTTCCAAATATATGATCTGCTAGAATCTTTTCTTGTCTCTCTACAAATTGAACATTGTCACTGATTGTGAATGTTTGATTGAATCTCTCTATTTCACTGGTTGTAGTCCTCCACTGGTCCCTTATAGCAACTTATTAATTATCCATCCATCCATCCATCTTCATCCGCTTTATCCGAGGCCGGGTCGCGGGGGCAGCAGCCTAAGCAAAGACTTATTAATTATTGTAACATATTAGCTGGTGTATCCGAATCATATAAGTACTGCATTTCATTATAATAATAATGGATTGGATTTATATAGCGCTTTTCAAGGCACTTTACAATACCACTATTCATTCACTCTCACATTCATACACTGGTGGAGGCAAGCTACAGTTGTAGCCACAGCTGCCCTGGGGCAGACTGACAGAAGCGAGGCTGCCATATCGCGCCATCGGCCCCTCTGGCCAACACCAGTAGGCAAGTAGGGTAAAGTGTCTTGCCCAGGGACACAACGACCAGGACAGAGAGCCCAGGGATCGAACCGGCGACCTTCCGGTTACAGATTCCCAACCCCCTGAGCCACAGTCATAGTGTTACAGCGTCCTCTAAGAAATAAACCGTAATCCTGAAGTGGCAATCTCTGATTTAACTGGGGCCCATGACAATGCCTTTTCCTTGTAAGCAGCTGCAATAATTTCCAAAGTGTTCCTGCAGAAAAGCCTTAGCTTGAGCATAACCTTTCACTGTAGGGCTGGGTGTCGTCACTGATTTCTAGAATTGATTCGATTCTGATTCACAATTCAATTCGATTTGAATTGAAGAAAGAAACAAAGAAGCAGACTTTCAGCTCGAAGTTTTCAGTACAGCAGTTCATGCAATGCTCAGGTGAAGACTGAAGGTTTGCTCTCAATATAAGTAGAGGCAAGCTGATCAACAGATGATGAACAAGTAGAGCAGAGCAATTCCTAGACTGCTCAGCTGACATGAACTCTTGATAAATGAAATGTCTTCCCTTAAAGTCGAAGGTCACCACCTTCTGCACTTTGCCAGCTTTAACTGTTGCACATGAAGCTTTAGAGTGTTTATTGTGAAGCTCAAACTTTCCAGCAGTAAAATTATTATCTGATGCATATAGATGTATTATCTACGTATAACCTTTAACAATTCTCATCTTTGATTATCACCATTAATTCAACATTAACTAATGCTTACAACATAAAACAAAACAAAGGTGTTTTGCAAACTAGTCTGTGCAGTCAAAGCAGTTGTAGGAAACCTTACAACTGCTAGTGAGTGTTGACAAACCTGGGAGTCAACACTCACTAAAATGGCAGCTCAAGTGTTTCTGTAATCTTAGAACCCGCAACCCAAATATGTTTACCAAAAGGGGAAGTTGTCTCCGTCCTGGTTTCCGTCTTTGATAAAGAGAAAAGAAGCAGCAAACTTTGGATTTGACCAGTGCTGTCAGTGACGTTTCCGAGTGTAAACCTGAAAGTTTTGGTGGGTAAGTAGTTTATCTGGCACTCTGTAGAAGCTGGACCACTTGTTATACGGTGAGCCATCAGTGAGTGTGTGAGGAGCTGTATTTAATGGGCTTTACTTTTTTGTTAGAGACATTACACTTTTCTTTATGTTACTTCTGCAAATGCTCAGTCTGTTTTGTTGCAGCCTCGCTGAAGAAGACGGTGTGAGTTCATAGTATGAGCTTCGATAAATTTGTCCATCCCCGACCTCAGTCAGATGCATCATGATGCTGATCAAAAGCCGGAATGATTCTATATACTACTTATTATTTTTCACTTACTGTATGTGAATGTTTGTGCACATGAGAGATAGACCAACACGTTCTCACTCCAAACTCGTCAAATGTGTGACGCATGGTCAGGCTCCCTCTGCTTCACTTATCGACACGCAGGGTACCCCCCTCGCGTCGAGGTAGTGGGTCCTCTCAGTGAATACTATAGAGCTCCCTAAACGTTGTTTATTCACGACAAGAGATTTCCGCGGAAGAGCCTGTTGTCCGTATATTTATATATTTCCAAAAATCACATTGTAGTGACGTATACTGAACACAATATATTATATAATATAAGCAACTACCTGAGAAACAGCAGATACAGCAGATAAATTAATTATAGGCTATTACTTTTGTATTGTTTATTGCATTTATGGAGGGAGTGATGTATGCTGGGTAATGGCACAGCTAGACTGGGTGACTTTATTCACCCGCTTTGGCTGTTATCAGTCCATACAATGGGCGTTATTAGCACAAATCAGTCCCATAGATATGGGCCATCTCCTGCTAGATTGTTCAGAAGGTTGTTCTCATCCATCCAGATGGAGGATCACTAACAGGAGCGTGGAAGACTCCAGAATCCACTCTGGCTGCAATCCGGTGGATATGCAGTGTGTACAGGTAAGGCCGTTTAAATGGACAGCATTTATAGAAGGACTATTAAAAGTCAGCGAGTGTCAGTAATGTTAATGAGGTTATCTTAGTAATACACCGAGTGCTAATATAACAGCTTTAAGATGCATTTGTAGATATTATTACGTGTTTTACCATCTTTATGGTGCTAGCTTAAAGCTACAGTTTAAACGTTAGCTTATATTAGCAAAGCTGTTACTGTTTAAACGATGTTAGCACAGAAATATTAGCTTCTGTCATGACTGATGAAGTTACTAGTTGATAAAGTTTCCATTAAAGTGTTTAATTGCAGCCACAGATTGACAGTAAATATCTCGATTAGCTTCAGTGCATCTGTAATAAATATGTGCAAGTTTCAGTGCTTCGTTTAAACTGTATGATACTTATACTGACCCAGGGTCAGTGTAAAATACAATCCCAGCTGTGTGAACAAAGCCTGGTTCCTTTAATCCTGCATGATAAACCTCAGGATGCAGGTTATTATTACTCTTTCCTGCTGGCACACCTGTCACACCTGAGAGTCAGCTAGAAACTTACAGTGACGTGGACATCATGCAAAGACTGCCAGACTCTGTAATACTGCAAATGATCAGTGACTCAAGTTAACACTAAACTTTAAACGGCACCTCTGTGTCTCTGTGTGTGTGCTGAACATCTAGAATCAGATTGAGTCAGGCTGCATTGATTGTGGGACTTTTCTGTATTAAAAACAGGTTGAAGACAGCTCAAAAACATTTGAAGATTAAAATTTAGCATTATGGCTGCTGGTGGTTTGTAAAGCCTCTACTCAGCTGTATTTTTGTTACTAATTTATGTTTGTTGTTTAACACAGATTTCAGAAGAGCAAAGATGAGCACTGTTGCTTAATCCTTAATAGTTTAACTGGATTGGAAATCAAAAAATTCCAGATTCTTCTACCACAGAAGTTTCATTTGTTGGTGTGGATCTGCTGAGTCACCTGAAGAACTCGTTTCATTCATTCTCCACGACGTTGACTTACAGAAATGTTTCACAGGAACTGATTCCTCCCAAAGGGTGAACTAGTGTGTTTCCATAGATTACCCCTGTATGAATGTACTTCTTAAATGAAGGCAAGTGTTTGTCCTTTTTGTTCCTCAGGTACAGTACGTAATAAATCTGTTGAGTCAAATTATTGGTGATGTGATTCCACTTCATCCTAAAATATGTATTTTAAATATATACCTGGACAATTTTGTACCTGCTGCAAACAATTGATTAAATTAAATTAAATTGACAAAAGCGATTGGATTTTTGGAAGCCAAGCGCTGTATTGCTATGTGTTGGAAAAATCAAAAAACATGTGGACTATCTTAATATTATTATTATTACTATTACTTTGTTTTTATTTTTTTATTTTCACGGTGCACCACGTAAAACCGGTTAAAACCAATAAATAAATGTTAATAAAAAAAGAATTAAAAAAAATGCCGAGTTATGCACTTTTAATGAATTGGTTGTACCCATTTTAAAACTAAATTTAAAACCAACATTTATTTTTTCTTTGTACATTTGTAACAGTTAAAGCTCTCTAAGTGCAGCCTGCAGGCTGATGGTGGCCCTCGACTGTAACCAGAGACACTTCATTGATCAACAGTTCAAGTTAAACTGTGACTCAGACTCAGAACAGAACAGCATTTCTATTAAAACTCTTCTGTTGCAGCAGTTAGAGCAGACTCGCCCTTCCTCACACTGACAAACACAGCTCCTGTCAGCTCACACCTCACTGATGGCTGACAACAAAACTACAAACCAACACAAAAATGAAAATCAGCAACATAAACCAGCATCATGTGAACACACACATTAAAAAAAAACACTTAAAGTTACTTAGTTTGTGTGAGTTTTTCTTTTCTTCCTCTGAAACCTTTAATCCCACACTGACTCCTTCAACAACATCCTTTCTCAGCATGACCCATTTTATTAGTGAAACTGTCTCCTCTCTCACACAAGGAGAAATTTGTTTGACTTGTTCTGCTTGTTGGCCTGAACAGTTATTCTGACAAAGAGAAGCACCAACGTTTGCAGTGGAATTGACACAGTGAAATAAAAGGCTAAGTGTGCTGTTGCAAACAGTGGGCTTCACAACACCCACTGCCAAATTCAAATTGGGCTTTTTTTTTTTAGTTGAGAATGCGCTGCTTCTGCGTCCGAAACTGGAAAGAAAGACACGGCAGTGAGTAGGCTACATTTGTACAAAAACCTTCCGCATCATCATGTTTTGAAGACTCCTGATTTTCCTGACATTTGTGTGCTTTAAATGAAATATTATAAAAACAGCGCCCTCCTCTTAAGATCATAAACATGTCAGGCATGCTTGTTCACTGTATTTAGTTTTGAGTCGGGCTGCTGCATAAATACACAACGTCTAAATCCACATTAGACTTCACTCCGCTGTGCATTTATTTGCATTTGCAGTTACTATTAAAAAAAAGAATAAAGAAACTGGATTTAATTTATCGTGTTTCTCCAAAGGATACACCTGTCACGATTAATTTATCAGATTTATCAGATAACAGCTGATAATCTGAGCTGCACTGGAATATTTCTAACATTTTGAGTTATTTTCCAGTGTTAGAAAACCAGCACTGCTCAGTGTTAGCCATTGTTAATCTTCAAAACTGACTAGGTTACTTTTAAACATATAACACTGTCAAAAGTGTTAATTTAACACTCAACAGTGTTGTATTT
>NW_005188293.1:0-1741 GCF_000239375.1 Pundamilia nyererei
GTCCACAGTGGATTAAAGGAACATGGTACAACATTAACACACATAATATAAATATGAGGATAAAACCATGCCGTATAAATACAAATAAACAAACATGCAATATAAATATCACAATAAAATCATGCAAATAAAATCAACACTATGTACCAATACACAGATTGACAAAACATACAAACACAAATTTCCACTGTGTGACATAACCACGAATAACGTGTTTTGGAAACTAACTGCACAACAGGCAGCACTATTAGTTCTCTCAGTCTCAGAGCAGCATTTCTAATTTTGATTGACACTGTCAGAGAAAACGGCAGCCTCGAGCAGCCAGGATATTAGTTTAAAGAGGTTGTTAAACCTAACGTTAAAATGTTGGTGACACAATAATTTCATCCTAATGGCACTGACATATTCATAGGGTTCATTTTTGAGACAAAATATCATGAGGTAGTCATGATTTTGCAAATATTTTACCTTGTAGTGCAGTTTGCACAAATTGTTTTAAAAATGCACTCACCCTACAAACATTACTGATGAGTCAAGATCTGCACAAAGTGACAGAAACACTGAAGCAGCTCCACATTTTATTCATATTGTCATGTATGTCCTATTTGTCAGGTGACAGAAGAACCAACACAAAGCTCAGAGAGTAATGGTGACACAAGATCACAGGTGAAATTGGATGATGACTTGCTGGTTCATGACTGTATTTGAAGCACATGTCTGACTGCATGTATGTGGAGTGTCTCACTGTTGTTTATCAGGTGACAGAGGCAGCTCTGCCATGTTGTAGCTCAGAGGTGAAGAGGCGAGGTCACAGGTGACTGGCTGATGATTTGGTGCTATAGATTAACTAGTATTGTCATGACAGTTGTTAGGCTGCTGATGTAAATTCATTCATTAGTGTATATTTGACAAAGAATCTGAATTGACATGTCTCATTTTTTATATGGCATGAATCCATGTGTTATTTTTATCAGGTGGTAATATGTCCTAGTACAGTCAGAGGGGAAGAGCCAGGGCCAAAAGTGAGGCACATCAAGCACATGATAACAATTTTAATCTGAGGATAAAACACATGTACAGTGGCTATAAAAAAATCTACACACCCATGTTCAAATGCCAGGTTTTTGTCATGTAAAAAAATGACAGCAAGTCAAATAGTTCCAAAACTTCTTTCACCTTTATGTGACAATGCACCTGGAAAAACAAACAAACCTTTAAAGGGGGGAACAATAAAATAAAAAAGTTAAAATAACCTGGTTGCACAAATATGCACACCCTTAAACTAATACTTTTTTGCGGCACCTTTGCCTTTTATCACACTAATCAGTCTTTTTGGGTAGCAACCTATCAGCGTGGCACATCTTGATGTGGCAATATTTGCTCACTCTTCTTTGCAAATAAACCTCCAAATCGGACAGATTGTGAGGACATCTCCTGTGCACAGCCCTCTTCAGATCACCCGACAGATGTCGGATGGGATTCAGGGCTGGACTCTTTCTGGTCTCTTCCAAAACCTCAGTTTTATTCTGGTGAAGCCATTCTGTTGTTGTTCTGGATGTGTGCTTTGGGTAATTGCTGTGCTGAAAGATCAAGTTCCTCCTTATAGGCCACATTAAAGGTGGCGAAAGTTGTGAAATTATTTGACTTGCTGTTAGGGCTGGGCCATATTATACCGTTCACGGTAATACCGGTATAATGTTAGGCAACGATAGGAAAATGAAATATCGCGATAGAATATGAG
>NW_005188293.1:2842-10329 GCF_000239375.1 Pundamilia nyererei
ATTTTTATAAAGCTTTAATGTACATAAAAACCAGCTTCTTGTTTAAGTGAAAATAAATGGAAGGTTGTCTTTTTGCGCTAGTAATGTTGTGGAGTTGTATTTTATCTCGCATCAATTATATCGTCAGTTATATCGTTATCGCAAATTTTCAAATATATATCATGATAAATATTTTTGGCCATATCGCCCTGCTCTACTTGCTGTCATTTTTTTAAATGACAAAAAAATGGCATTTGAACATGTGTGTGTCGACTTTTTATATCCACTGTAATCTATCTACAATAAGTGGTTCTCTGTTCTCATGAAGTTACATAAGCTATGTATTGTCATATGACCAGTGTTACAGTATAGCTAATTGTATGATGTGGTCTATTTCTAAGGAAACCAGTACACCTGTAGCAAGCAACAGGAAGAGCAACAGGGAGAGCGGCAGGGAGAGTGGCAGTGAAGGTCACAACAATGAAGAACAGAGTACAAGTGAAGATATTTTGGACAATAAGCCAAACCAGCCAAACCCTAAATGCATCCCAGTTCAAACATTGTCCAGTAGGGTCCTCCATTTTCAAGAGAGGTGGTACAAAGAGTATCCATGGCTTCATTATAGCCATGCAGTGAAGGGAATTCTTTGTTTTTACTGTGTGAAAACATATACTGTTCAGAAAAGTATTATGTCAAAAAAGGCAGACCCTGCATTCTCATCAAAGGGGTTTACTAACTGGAAGAATGCTGTTGAAAGATTTGAAAGGCATCAAAATTCTCAATCCCATCACCATGCAGTCACAGCTAGCGCTCAAGAAGCAGCTCCAATAAATTCACAACTATCAACTGCCTGTTCAAAACAACAGCAAAATGCCAGACACTGCTTACAAAGCATTGTGGGTGCAATGCAGTTTCTTATCAGACAGGGTTTGGCACTGCGAGGACATGGCAAGGAAGATGGTAACCTCTTCAACACTTAAAATATAACGCCAAAGATGATGTCTGTCTTTCTGACTGGCTGATCTGTTGTCATGACTATACCGCTCCACCAGTGCAAAATGAGATTTTGCAGTTGTTTGGAAACTGCATTGTCAGAAATATTGCACAAACTATCCAGTCTCTAACTGTCCTGCAGTTCTCTATCATCATAGATGGTACTCAAGATATCACAGGAAGAGAGCAAGAGTCCATATGTTTTAGATATGTGGATGAGGACCTGGTTCCACATGAGGTTTTTGTAGGCTTATATGAGGTTTCAGGAACTACTGGAGTGGAGATAGCTAGAACAGCTGTGGATGTGCTTTTGAGGCTGAATTTGCCGATGTCATGTTTAAGAGGTCAAACCTATGATGGTGCTGTGAACATGTCAGGAGCTTATTCAGGTGCTCAGGCAGAAGTGAAGAAACAACAGCCACTGGCATTGTACGTGCATTGTGGGCCTCACTGCCTGAACTTAATTACACAGGCTGCATGTCAGGCTAGTTCTGTAATACGTGATGCTTTAGAGTGGGTACATGATCTGGGGTCATTATGCAAACAGTCTGGAAGATTCAAAGCTATGTTTTCAGCAGTTGCAGCAGATTCAGAGGAACCATCAGTATCACTCAGAACTCTCTGCCCAACCAGGTGGACTGTAAGGGGAACTGCTATTAAAGCAGTGCTGTCTCAGTATGACAGTATTTTGACTAGTTTACAGGAGATGGCAGCAGCTGGATCTAGCACAAGTGCTAGGGCAAATGGAATGCATGAGAGGTTTGAAAAGGGCAGAACAGTGCTTGGACTTCTTATGGCATTGGAAGTTACTGAGGAGCTAGAATGTCTGAACAAGTCCCTGCAAAAACTGACTGCAACCATTGCAGGAATGAGATGCTCAATAGAGTGTTTCACATCCACTCAACAGTTGAAAAGAAATGAAGAAAGATTCCATCAGATGTTTGACAAAGCAGCGAAAATGGTGAACTCCCTTGGTATTGAGCCCATTCAGATTCCTCACCAGAGACGGCCACCAAAACGATATGTTGGTGGGGCTAGCCAGCACACTCCCAAGTCACCTGAAGAGCATTACAGAGCAGAGTTTTACAAAGTGCTGGATAGTGTTGATGTTCAGTTTCAGGAGAGGTTCAACCAGCCAGATCTAGGTGTCTTGCAGAAACTGGAGGAAATTCTGCTCACTGGAGAGGTGGATGGCATTATTGATCGTTACCCAGAAATTAACAGACAGTCTAAAGGTTCAGCTAGCCATGTTCAGATCCAAATATACCTTTACATCTAGTACAGAAGTGTCTACTATCATTAGGGGAATGCCGGTGGAGGTGAGGGGTCTGTTTGATCAAGTTGAAAGCCTTGTCAGGCTGCTTTTAGTCATCCCAGTATCCTCGGCTGAGGCTGAAAGAAGCTTCAGTGCCCTCAGAAGACTAAAAACATGGCTAAGGTCAACAATGACTCAAATGAGATTAAACAATGCTGCTGTATGTCATGTCCACCAGGAGATACTGGACAGTATAGATGTACAACAAATATGCCAGCAGTTTATCTCAGTTAACGAGAGGAGAAGGCATGTGTTTGGCTCCTTCACATAGTGGACGTTGAGTTGTTGTGTGGGGCACCAGTAGTCCATGTCTGGGTTCGGTGGTTGAATTATCCATCCCCACCAATGCCACAACCAAATCTACGCCCTTGATAATATATAAATATTTATGTATTTTTATATCTAACACTCATAGGTGAAGTCACACGTATCATACATGTATTCACTTTGAAGCATCCTGGTCAGTAACCAGCTTCCTGTTGTCAGGTGTAGCAGCGGTCTCTGCTCCTATTGTCCTGGGGGCTGTAGGTTTCACCTCAGCTGGAATAGCTGCAGGCTCCTACGCTGCAATCTGGATGTCTGCAGCTGCTATAGCCAGTGGAGGAGGAGTGGCAGCAGGAAGTCTGTTTTCTCTTTTACAGTCAGCAGGTAAAAAAAAAAAGTTTCCCATTATTCAAAAATCTTTATTATTGTAAACCTTAAAGAGCCACCAAACAATAACATGTGACCGTGCTGCAGTGAGGGTAATACGAAAGAGTTTTAGGACCATTTATTTAAGAAAAATCTTATCGATCATTTTGAAAATATAGTCGAAATGTGGAGATTACAAGTGTCTGAAGAAAAGCTCCCACGGTTGCTACTGTATATCATCTGAGTTTGTGAAATTGTGCTTCAGAACCTGTTTTTAGTAAGAATGAAAGAAATGATTTTTCTTTAAGCTCATAAACACAGTGTGGTGATAAGTGTTAGGTTGTACAAAAAGCCACGGCTGGTAATGGACAGATGCGAGGTTATCGATGGTTACACCCTCGTGCAACAAAGAGGATGAATGTTGTATCACAAGACGGCTGATCAATTTGTTTCACTAACTCATCGAAATAAGGAATTTTCTTTAGCGGATATAGCGCATGTGGCAGTTTGTGTTCAAATAGTAATGTCCATATCAACAACATTTCTGTTGTGGCTCTAATACTCCGTCGTAGGATAAAGCCTCCCCCTCTTCTCTGCAGCTCAGTTACTTCATCTAACTGCTCGATCAGCTGTCTGGTGTTCTGAAGCCTGTTTTCTCTCTGCAGGTATGGCAGGTCTGTCTTGGCTCGCCTACGCAGTCCTGGGTATTGTTGGAGGGGCTGTTGGAGGAATTGTTGCGTATTTGGCTAATTTCATTTGAGACCAAGAGAAATAAATAAATAAATAAATATATATGTATGCTTGAGTAAAGCTTGGTTGAAATCTATGTGCTGGTAATACTGTGGTGTTTTATTACAAAACACATAAACACGCTCAAATTGTGCAACTGTGAAAAAAGCCCTTAAAAATAATGAAAAGCATTTTAAAGTTGTGTTCTGGTTATTTTTATTGTTGTGTTTATATTTTATTATTATATTTATCTATCTGTTATCAGAAAAAACTAAGACATGGATCATTATTATTATCTGAGTCCCAAAGCTGACATACTTGCTTTCTATAACTGGCAGAAATGAAGCGATCACCAAAGCTTGAAGTGAAGTCGGACACACTGAGTGTCGCACATGATACAAATTCTACTTGTAAGCATAAATTATTTGGAATTTATTTTCTCACTGCATTATTATACTGATAACAAAGAGATATCTTTCCTTCTAGTTATTATCAAATCCGGTTCTTTTATATTCTTTTACTGACCGAGAAAAAACCCAACTCAGTGTGGTCAAAGCTCAAACATAATCTTTATTCTACATTTCCGGTGTTGTGCCAAAATGTGATTTCCAATGTTTGCGTGTTTTTTTGTTGTTGTTTTTTTATGTGTAATATCGTTACGCATGTTGCTAAATCGACTTTGGTGAACAAGTATTAGAAAGTGGTTATATATAAAATTTAAAAATTACCTGTTTCTCAAGTATCTTTGTGATTGTGTTATTGCACTTACTTTATAGTCAATCAGCTCCCTTTTGTCCACTTAAAATATATTTACAGAACTATTTTCGCATTTTTTGCAATTTCAGCTGTCCTCTTGGCCAGATTACTCTTAAAAGACACATTTTTAAAGTCAACAATTTTTTTTTTTAACTGCATACATAAAGGATACATAAAACTCACTGCCAAAAACTGATTGCGGCTTCTACCTTGTTACAGGAATGTTGTTTGTTGCTCAAGATGACGTGATATCATTCATGAGGGATACATTTGCCATATGTTTCACATATTATACACCAACAAGTTATTTATAGCAGTTTAAATACAAGCAATCAGTTTTTGGCAAATATTGGAAATCACTTTTTGGCAGACAATCACTTTTTGGCACAACACCGGAAAAAGAGAGCTGCAGACGCTAGCTTCTTTTGGGTCCCCCTTTCATGCCCAGATCCGTTCGTCTGGTGCTTCCTGGATTCTCGCCAACCCTTCGTGGTTTTGCGGTGGTTCTGGAATCTGCTCCTTCTTCTGTAAAGGACAGAAAAGGAAAGCACCTCTCTGCGACGCCTCAATAATCTAATATGTTCATCCATTGTTCTTTTAGTTATTCAAAGTTGGTTCCGAATATCATGTTCGGGACTCTCTGATCTATAGGATTAGTCTAATTATTACTTATGTGTGTAAGCGTGTTTGCATTTACCCCTCTGCAGTCGTTACAACTCAAAGTGGCGTTTTTCTATACTGGCCTCCATAGCTGGACCCGGCAGGCCGATGGTGATTTTTCGTTTTTATGGGCTGATGTTTTTTTTTTTTTTTCTTCATTTTTTTCCGTAACGGTATAAACACTGAAAGATGGTGGATTGGCCAGATGCTGGGAGATGTGTAAAAATAACTCAATTGTTTGGTGGTGGCTATTGCGGAGCTTCCACAGATTCAGTAACATTAGCAAGTGGTGGAGGATGATGGAAAGGCAGGAGGAGCAACTGAACTTCAGGTAAGAAGTTATGACTGCAGTCTATCTGGGTCAGATATAAACCAAGTTTAGGTGGAGTTTATTTTCGTTGTGCTGACTTTTTACAGTCAGTTACAATCACTTGTACTGCGTAGCTAGCATGACGGAGTTTCTATACTGCTGGGCGGGTGCTATGATTTTATTCATGTTGAACTTGTTTTATCTTATTTATAAGGTTAGTTATTAGAGTTTCCAACCGTCCCGCAAAAAACGGAATGGTCTCGTATACAGAGAAAATATTGCGCGTTTGGTATTGAGGTGAAAAGGAACAGTTTGTCATGGACACAAAGCTGGAGTTATTCTGTCTTTGCTGCACAGCTGGCTCTTCTTCTCTCATTCTCTCCCCTCCCTCTCCTGTTTCTACTTCAATCATGAAACTGATCAGTGATCAGCTGATCGGCCTTTCTCTCTTGTTTGTTTATCGCTCTGAATCTTACAACAAACGTTTTTATCTGATGTAAAATGTATAGAAATCCATTATTGTACATAGTATTTTTTTTAGGGTCCCATCACAATTTCTTCAGAAGTAGCTAAGTACTGTTTATGATGCCAGCATTTTCCCACATTTTCTAGATTCTGTACCAGTACTGTGTGTAAAATGCCATCAAAAAGTCAATTAAGTTTTTATTTCTCATCTGTCTTTCTATCTCCTTTCACTTTTTAAAGGCTGCAATGTTAGAAAAAATATTTTTGCCCTGCCATGGTGTTTGACATGTGGCAAATAAATGGTTTATGAAAATATATCTAAATCTGTCATCAGTAATCAGTAATGATCATGTCTCACCTCTAGTCTTCTCTGTCTTACTTTCAGGTTTTCACCATGTGTTGTAGATAGTTCAGGAGGTTAACTCGACCAAGCAGTCTACTTTCAGGTACTGTTTAGAATACCAGAATAGGGAGGATGGTGTAGGTTTAAGTTTATTAGATTGATACATATATACCAACAAGACAGTGTACATCACTGTGACAACAGCGCTTGTTTTCATTCAAAGGCTTTATGGTTTTTCCTATAATACCTGGTCGGGCTGGTCTCTAGTCAAAATGGGCTGATTTTTTTGTCCCAGTCCAGCCCTGCTGGCCTCTATAAAACAATATGAATAGAAAATAACCACTAAGAATATATATTTATTCCATAACATTATAAATAAATGGTCTAGCAAAAATTGATATCCGACATTTAAACAGTTGTGAATGACGTACTGGGATTTAATCTGATGCAAATCTCTCATGAATGAAATCAAAGCTGTATTGTATTTTATTTTATAAAGAACATTTTTGCCAGAAGCTATGGCCACAAACATACTGGTTTCTTTATTTTAAACATGTGACCCCTTCGTAAATCCTATTAACACCGCCCCATTTACCAATATAAGCAAAGATATGAAACACAAAAATACAGAGACACCGCTCTACAGTTTGTGTTGCTCTCTGTCGCCTTCTGTTGTTCAACTCTGAATATAAGGTTTCGTTGCTGAGGAAAGAAAACCTTGCTTGCTATTAAAATCTGCCCATTTCAGAGCAGACGCAGAGCAGACAAACACATGGACCCCGGTGAGTCATGTCGTGGCTTCCTGCAGTAGGTGCTGTAGTCACTGATCCTGCTCTTCCAACACGTTCTCACTCCCAACTCGTCAAACGTGTGACGCATGGTCAGGCTCCCTCTGCTTCACTTATCAACGCGCAGGGTACCCCCCTTGCATCGAGAATTGACGTGCAGGGTCCTCTCATTGAATACTATAGAGCTCCCTAAACTGACGACAAGAGATTGCTGCAGAAGAGCCTGTTGTCCGTATATTTATACATTTCCAAAATCACATTGTAGTGACGTATACAGAACACAATAAATTATATAATGTAAGCAACTACCTGAGAAACAGCAAATACAGCAGATAAATTAATTATAGGCTATTACTTTTGTATCGTTTATTGCATTTATGGAGGGAGTGGTGTATGCTGGGTAATGGCACAGCTTGGGTGACTTTATTCACCCGCTTCGGCTGTTATCAGTCCATACAATGGGCGTTATTAGCACAAATCAGTCCCATAGATATGGGCCATCTCCTGCTAGATTGTTCA
>NW_005188293.1:36991-38292 GCF_000239375.1 Pundamilia nyererei
GCACATGACGCTGTGACGTAGGCTAGAATCATGGCAGCAGTCAATGACGGTCCAGGCGTGGGATTTCTCTCGTGGAAATATGCACATTATCTTTTCCTTTCTATTGGTAGGTGGCACAGTGCACTTGTGGCAAGTAAGCAAGCTAAGACTGGCAAAGTTATGGAAGAAACACATTAACAAGAGAATTCTGAGTAAAACAAAAGTTACTTTCCCTAGTAACTAGTTACTTTGAAAGTAAGGAGTAACTTGAAGTAACCGAGTTACTTTTGAGAGAAGTAACTAGTAATGTAACTAAGTTACTATTTTAAAGTAACTTACCCAACACTGCTGATAACAGCTGAAGCGGGTGAATAAAGTCACCCAGTCGCTAGCTGTGCCATTACCCAGCATACACCACTCCCTCCATAAATGCAATAAACGATACAAAAGTAATAGCCTATAATTAATTTATCTGCTGTATCTGCTGTTTCTCAGGTAGTTGCTTACATTATATAATTTATTGTGTTCTGTATACATCACTACAATGTGATTTTGGAAATGTATAAATATACGGACAACAGGCTCTTCCGCAGCAATCTCTTGTTGTCAGTTTAGGGAGCTCTATAGTATTCAATGAGAGGACCCTGCACGTCAATTCCCGACGCGAGGGGGGTACCCTGCGCGTCCATAAGTGAAGCAGAGGGAGCCTGACCATGCGTCACACGTTTGACGAGTTGGGAGTGAGAACGTGTTGGCTCTTCTGGAAGCTGCAGCGCCAAATCACAACAACAGTCGCCTTATTGTAAGGTAGACCCTGCAATAATACATACATAGAAACACCCCACAATCCCTATGAGCAAGCACTTTGGTAACAGTGGGAAGGAAAAACTCACTTTTAACAGGAAGAAACTTCTGGCAGAACCAGGCTCTGGGAGGGGCGGGGCCATCTGCTGCGACTACTTGGGGAGACAGAAGGAAGACAGGATAAAAAACATGCTGTGGCAGAGAGCCAGAGATTAATAACAAGTGTGATTCAGTGCAGAGAGGTCTTTGAACACATAGTGAGTGAGAAAGGTGACATAAGAAGAAATACTCAATGCATAGTGTCTGTCTCCCGAATCCAAACTGGAAGCTGGTTCCACAGAAGAGGGGCCTGAAAACTGAAGGCTCTCCCTCCAATTCTACTTTTAAATACTCTAGGAACAACAAGTAGGCCTGCAGCACAAGAATGAAGTGCTCAAATGGGGTGATGTGGTACTATAAGGTCATTAAGATAAGATGATTATTTAAGACCTTGTATGTGAGGAGCAGGATTTTGAATT
>NW_005188293.1:38480-51075 GCF_000239375.1 Pundamilia nyererei
TACATATTTGTTTAATATGTGCGTTGAAGGACATGTCCTGGTCAAAAATGACTCCAAGGTTCCTCACAGTGTTACTGGAGGCCAAGGTAATGCCATCCAGAGTAAGAATCTGGTTAGATACCACATTTCTAAGATTTTCAGGATCGAGTACAATAACCTCAGTTTTATCTGGATTAAGAAGCAGAGGATTAGACGTCATCCTGGTCTGTATGTCTTTAGTAAATTCCTGCAGTTTAAATAATTGGTGTGTGTTATCTGGCTTCATGGATAGATAAAGTTGGGTGTCATCTGCATAGCAGTGAAAATGTATGCTATGCCTTCTGATAATAATACAGTACACTGGACAGGACTGAGGTAATATTTACGTATTATGCACAAAGTATAAGTATTTCTCTGTGTCTTTGTGTAATGGTGCTGCAAGTGCAGCTGGTCTGTCAGCTACTGCTGGTGCTGCTCTGGCTGGTGCTGGAGCAGCAGTGGGATGATTGGCGAGTTTCATCAGCTGAAAGTCATTGTGTTGTGTTTTCATTATTTTCATTTTGATACATTTATATTAAAATGATATATTATGGTGCAAAGCTTTAAACCTTGTGAGTATTATTAGTACAGCTAACTGTGTTCAATACACGGTTATAAAGACAAGACATGGTTTTGTGTACAAGTTTTTAAATATGGATGACAGGTTTAAGGGTGCAGTCAGAACTGAACATAACTGGCATCTCTTTAGTTTTTCTCTCTTTTGGTTTAAGTTAAAAGGAAGACTGGATATTTTAATGTCAGCTCACAGATTATCATCATCATATTACATGATTACTGGGAGCCCAAGATAATGAAAAAAAAACAAACTATTGGTGGCTGCTACTGCTACCCCACAGCATCTAAGTAGATACACCCTTGGTATCAATTTCAAAATCCTACTTCACCTTCTCGAGTTATCACGACACATGGGTGTCTGTCAAAACAATATTACCGGTCAATGACCAGCAGCATATTTAGTTTGAATATTGATATAAATTGAAGTGGGTGAGTTAATGCCTTATATTCTCTAGAAAGGGGAGAGAAAATTGATCCAGTTGAAATTGGGAACTTGGGAACTGTTGGTGTGCTGAACCTGCATATTATGGGAGTTTAAAGAGGAAAAATCTCCTCTGTATTTAGGAAGTAACTGACCAGAAGAAACTGTTCAAGACCTGGAGAGGAAGAGCTTGAGAGTTGAATTCCCAGGATGTGGCATGGAAACACACTCCCTATTAATGCAAGACCTATCAAGGTGGTTGAAAAGCCTTTCTCAGGAAGATGTAAGATTAATATGTTCTTGACTGCTTGTTCTTCTCAGTGACCACCTTTTCCTTTGTTGTTTGTAACCAGGCTAATAACTTTGACTGTGGTGGCTTTGGGCCTTGGATTGCAGGCCAGAAATATGTCTTCAGTCACTAGTCTGTTTCAAAGAAAAATAAACCTTGTGTACTCAATTTTCAATGAGTGTGGTGGTTTTTTACTGGTCACTATTAGAACTTATTACTTTCTTGTCCTGAGGCTGTTTTGTTGCCCACATTACATTTAACACATTTACCTTCATTTACTGCTTCCTGAACCTCAAACCCTGATTCATCAGACAGGTACAGGTGAGTACGGTTTCTTTGTAACTCACAAGTTGATCTTCCCTCCCAGATGAGACAGTGATGAGTTCTTTCAGGCCTGTAAACAAGAATGAATTGATGGTGAGCAAAAGGTTTCGCATTAAAGACCCTCCTTTAATTGAGGTTTACTCCTGGATATTTCTGGATGTTTGTCTGATAGAACTAAATCTATAAAAAAAGCTGTACACTCAAATTCTAACCAATCAAAATAACTTTCAGCATTTAGACAAATCTAATTCTAGCAAATGGTTTTGGTGGAATATCTGGTTTTTCATTGTGGCACAAGAAACTGATTTTAAAAAAAATCTAGAATATGATATAAAGGATGGAAAGTTTTTCATTGAGATAACTTGTATCAAAATATGAAAGCAGCAAGAATGCCTTTCTTGAATATCAGAAACTGAAATCCATCAAACAGGAAAAACTAAATCCCACTCAGCCTATACACCATACACCACACTAAGCTATTATTTATAATTGATAAATCAATTTCCTTCCCAACCGTAAAGTTGAAGCGAGGTCTTTCCTTTTTTTAATTTTTTTTTATTGAAAAAGGACTTACAATAAAGTGCACTGATATTATTTAGTCAAAAAGAAAATAAAGATTTTTTTCTTAGTCCTTTTGTTCTACATTGAGATAACAAAAAATGAACTCGGTGGCTTGACAGTGTATGGGGGACACAAAGCTAATCCATTTATTTCATATTTTGTAGAATTTATCTTTTCGAATTTTTAAGGAGAATGTCAATTTTTCCATTTTAAATATTTCAAAAACCACATTAAACCAATCCTCAAGTGTTGGTGGAGTTGGATTTAGCCACTTTTTTTGCTGGCCGCTAATAGCGCTTGTAAAAGCTTTGTGTCCCCTCCCCGGACTGAGCCAGCAACCAGGCCCAAGTACAAATTTACAAAATTAATATCAGATTTTATCTTAAAGACCTCGCACAGAGTTTTATGAACTCCCGGCCAGTATTTTTTTAATTAGGGCAATCCCAAAAGATATGGTAAGGATGTGCCTCTTCTGATCCACGTCTTCTCCAGCATTCTGCTGTCCCATTTTTATATCTAGTTTGATGATGGGTTTTGAAAAATCTAATAATATTCTTCCAACAGTGGTCTCTCCAAGATAGGGAACTTGTTGAGTACCAATGAAAATTACAAATCCTCTCTTAGTTCTCCTTTGTTATACCCATCCCTGATTCCAGTTCCCATTTGGTCTTAATATTTTGGGTAGTATCCTTCCTTGCCTGTAGAAGCACATTTTGGAGATTGCCTTTCTCAGAGAACCAACATATGCTAATTTAACTATCTTAGAAATTCCTCACTCAACCGAGTTTGGGTTTGAGATATTGCAATGTTTGTTAAAATAATCCCGCATTTGAAGAAACCTGAAAAAAAAATCGACTTGTCTTAGGTCATTTGTTATTTGTAAAGATTGGAAACTCTGTAGTGTGAAGTGTCCCTTTATTTGTGAAGGAACGGAATGTTGTTAGTCCACTCTCTATCCAGGACTGAAATCTTTTATCACTTTCATTTTGTTTAAAATCTGTATCATAAGCGCACCATCTAAATTCTTTTAGTATTGTTTTAGTATTCGATCACTACCACATGAAATTATTTTTCCTCCCATTACTGTCTTTATGGTGTCCCATAATATAATTTGTGACACTTCCCCAGTGTCATTTAATTCAAGAAAATCCTTTATTTCCTCTCTTAGCTTTTGTTTTAATATTGGATCATTTAGTATACTGGAACTCAGTTTCCACAACACCTTCCTTGCTTTCTTCTCTAGACTCAAAGACAATGAAAGGGTACTATGATCTGAAAGATCTGTCGTTTTAATTTTGCATTCCCTTACTCTGGCACAATCGCTACTAAACATAGAAAAATAGTCTATTCTAGAATAAGTCCTATGGAGACAGGAGTAGTCCCTGCTTTTAGGATGCAACTCTCTCCAAACATCGATTATCCCCATTCTTCCATCAATAGATTTAATGCTCCAGACACATCTAGTTTAGGGTTCAATCTAATATTTAAATCACCTCCACAGATTACCAGACCTTGTGAATTCACCATTAAATCAAGTATTTGTTTATATACTGCCCAGTTGCTTCCTGGAGGAATATACACATTTATAAAAGTCGTTTCCAGACCTTCAATTTTGTCCGTAATTTTTATAAACCTTCCCTCCCCATCCTGTAGTTCTGATATGTGTTCATAATTAATTGTATTTGGGGATAGCTCACTAGGTAGAGTGGTGGCCCCGTGATCAGAAGGTTGGGGGTTCGAATCTACTGAACGGCTACCCTGAGGTATCCCTGAGCAAGGTACCGTTCCTACACACTGCTTCCCGGGCGCCCAATGGCTGCCCACTGCTTCACTGGAATGGGTTAAATGCAGAGAGGAATTTCCCCACAGGGATCAATAAAAGTATAAAAAACAATAAAAATAAGGATAGATCTGGGCTTCACATCTGTTGGAGGCTGAGGTCCCAGGGCCCGGTGCGCTCTTTCAATGTGCATCTCTGTTGAGACAGGGATTGCCAAATTTTCTTTGAGGGCTTTCTCGATAAACGCTACCATTGTTTTTGCGTTTCCTTCTGCGCCCTTAGGGATTCCATATTCTCACATTCCCTTTCCTTGAGCGGCACTCCTGGTCTGTTAACTTCTCTTGTAGCTGCTCTTGCATATGCAGCAGGCCTGTTAACACTTCTTCCATATCTTGTAGTTTCCTCTCATTTCCCTCGATCCTGCTCTCAGCTTCTTCCAGTCTGGCATTTGTCTTTGTAAACTCTGCCTTAATTTCTTGTCAATATTCACGCAGTTCTTTAAGTATTATTTTGTTCGTCACTTCTTCCTCCGTGTTAGCTTCACCTGGCGTGTCTTTGCCAGTAACGACATCATGCACTGACACATTTGTCTCTTTTGTCATTGTCGTAGTGGTCTTCCTTCTTTTTTGTTTCGTGGCCATCGTTCCCCTATCCAGGAATTCACTGAAACTATTTTAGTCGTAGTAAATTGACTTTCTGGGGTGATCGGGAGACTACGATCTAAGCTGCCATCCCTTAGTTGCCCGGAACCGGAAGCCCCCGAAGTGAGGTCTTTCCATTAACCAGATCAAAAGTTCTCGACACAAATATGCATAATCAAAATGTGATAACTGAGAAGATTTTGGGATCCACTGTATTCGGAATATTGAATCAATCCTGCTTTCATGTAAATATGGTTTTCTTTAACACCAAACACTGATGTGAGAGTGATAGCTTAAGATTGTCATTTGCACTTAGAAACATATAATCATTTATGCTTAGAGATATATAACTGACAAAATGACAAAATGTCTCATCCTTTTTTAGGTCTGCTAAGGTTCTGTGTGCACTCTGTGTACCATGAAATGGGAGGACGTTCACTCCTTATGGTGTCTGGCATACCTCATACACATGCATGGGAAGGTCGCATCTTGTTTGGTGATATATGGTATGGCGGAACACACACTCTGTATCTGTTCAGTTACAACAGTCTTTTGTCTTAGTTGGGCTGCTGCAAGGAAGACTCCCACTACTCACCCACACCCACACACATGCCTGTTTGAGACTGTCACGTGTTAATGGAACTATGCATATTCTTGTAATCACAATAAAAGAAGCGCTAGGAGGAGTCCGGCCGAGGTTGACTGGGTTCAAGTGGAGGGAACAGCGCTTGACCTTAGTCGGCTTCCCTCGTGAGTGATCACACAAAGAGCTCTGTCTTGTGTCTTGTTTTGCTGCTGCAGTTGATTGTCTAATTGTTCCAGCAGGGTTTGCACTTAGATAAACCCAACAACTGATATAAAACATGTTTGTAGGCCTGGATGTTCTCATCTCGTCTACAACGATGCTTCTCCCAAAGATAAAAAGAGAATCAGCATTAGCTCAGAATAGGTTGATTTGATTATCAATTGATTATTTTTTTGAGATGATTATTGTTTTTAATTCTGTTTTTGCTTTTCTCCTGCTAAATTGCTTTAACAAAATGTCCTGCAATTAAAGTCTAAATTGTGAACATTCTTAATCCTATGTGAAAGGGTAAAGGGACAAATGTGAGTATTGAGTAGTTTTAGTTTAAAAAGCTCTTACAGGCTACTCCACCTTCTAAGGTTACAGTCCCTGGAGGCCTGTTTTCCAGGCTTCTTAAATAGTCCCAAGTGCAACAATTGAGAGGGGAGGTGCTACTAACAGGTGTGATTGATAAGATCTGACCTACATTGCTTCTCATATGAGGGAAAGCAGGGGAGACACTTGGACTACAGGGACGTTAGTACTGGGTGAGTTCATCACTCATCATCAGCGCAATCTAAACTCTGCTACCTGCTGGGTAAGACTCATATGAACATCTTCAATAAAGGAGCTGAAACAGACTTCCTGTATAGAGGTGCCCGTCGTGCAGATCAGTAATTCATAATCCAATCTGTCTCATCAGAGCAAGAAATCGTCAGAGGTCGCAAAGGTACAGACATTCTGTACTTTTCACGAGTTATTGTTGCTGATTTCCATCCTCTGTACTCAGTATACTGTTAATGCCTTTGTATTTGTTTATGCCTGTTTGTGTCTTTATACTAGACACTATAAAGTTGGTGTGAAGGTGGAATTCAGTGAATGAATCTAAGCATCATCAGCTTAACCTTTAATTCATCTCTACTACACTTGATGTAACGTAACTCTGACCACAGACACTGTAATAGACGGGCTCATAGATGGACTTTTTTTTTTTTATCTTAAACTTTAATTTACATTTGACCTTTTGTATTGTCTTTATTGTCTGTTTGGGTAACTGGAGTTCTGTTTATTTAAGCCCTTTCTGTACAGTGCTTTCTGACTGCTTGTCTATGAAAAGTGCTTAATAAATAAACCTTACTTACTCATCTCTCTTTTGATTAAAAGAACATATTTCAATAATAATACTTTAAATCTACATCCTGAAAGATTGTTTCTGTGTGAGGAAATCCAAGTCTGCTATTGCAGCTCTTTCACATAGTTCAGACTTTTTTTTTTACATAATATAATAACACAATATTTTTTTATGAACATAATGTCACAAAAAATGCTTTCATCACTTCTGCCATGCCTGTCTGATCTGCTGATTCAGTTGTTGCTTTTCACTCAAAAGTGAAAAGAAAACCATCAGCTGATTTTCACAAACAGCTGATTTACTGAGAAGCATTTGATAGAATTCAAAATTTACAAAAACAGTGATACTGCAGAAAAAAACACAACAGACCACAGATGAGATAAAGATGTTTGTTTGTTAATTTATTTGCATTTATGAAGCATTATGGAAACATACTTTTCAAGTTCACATATTTCCAGCAGTTATAAAATCCAATCAATGGATTGCTATTTATTGTTAGTTTGGTGAGGGCACCCAGCATGCCACTGTCTCGACCGACAATGCAATAGCGACGTGAATCTGCTGGTCATCAAAGAAGATGTGAGGCTTGACCCTCTGCAGTGTAGGACCTTTGTTAGCCCCTCCCACAAACACAGCTTCATCAAGCTCCAGACCCCAGGTGTGCAGAGTGTTTAAAGCTCTGTAGCCGTCACAGCCTGCCCCTCGAGATGTCACCAGGTAGGTACGAATGGGACACTTCTTGTACAGGCCTCTATTATGCAACTTTTTCTGCAGTTTTATTAAAACCTCCAAAAATCCTTTGAATGGTCCCTGAATAAAGAAAAGAGAAGAAGAGCAGAGACTCAACACATGACAATCTGGTCAAAGCAGGAAAGTGTATTTGGATAATTTAGTTGATATCAGTCTATTTGAATGTAATCTAACAGACATTTTCTTTTCTTTGATTAAATATATGTTGTTTATGACATCGCAGAAGGACAACATAACTATCATATAATTAAATGAGGTGTTATAAAATATGACAAGAAGGTAAAATGTGTTACTATCATACCCCATTCATTGTATTTTCAACATTTTGCTTCTCATTCTTCAAGTATTCTTGTAGTCCACCACTCTTGAACACGAGCTCTGACTCATTAGAGAAGAGGACAGCGTCGCCATCAAAGGCAACACGCAGCTGATTCTCAGACTCTGTGATGATGTTTGTTGGGGTGAACATGATAGCAGCTGCTACACCTGATGCAGGGACATTCATTCACAGTAACACACAGAGTCATTAATGTACAACAGCACAGACTGCACTTCATCTTTAAGTTAGCACAACATTTAACACTTTTACCTGCATTCAAAGCTTCCTGAACCTTCAACCCTGGTTCATCAGACAGGTACAGGTGGGTGTTGTTTTTTTTAAACTCATTCACAAGTTGATCTTCAGTCACAGGTAACAGAGTGATAAGTTCTCCCAGCCCTGCAAACAAGAAGGAATGAAAAGACTGCTGGACAATCTGATTTACCAAAACTGTTTAGATTCATCAGAGTAGTGTTAGCAATAGTGTTACTATTACTTACTTATATCTATTATTTTTGTATTGACTTGCTTTTAGAGTACTTACACTTTCAAGTGTATTCTACTTTATAAGATTCTGTTTTAGTGTTTTTGTTGTCTTATTGTAAGCCTGTCATTAATCTATTTTAAAATTTGAAGGGCATGAAAAGTGCTGTACAAATGAAGCCTGAATGATTTAGAAAGGGTATTGGGGTAAACAAGAGTTGATCAGAATCACTTAGAAGTGGAAAGATTGTCTCAGTCTCAGTCTAATTGTTTCCATTTATCCATTTTCTCAAAATTTAGACGTTTCCTCATAAGACACATGTATTTGAAATAATAGTAAGTGTGTTTGGAGGTGTCATAAACTCACCATGTTCACAGATGTGATCCATGAGAAAGTCTGATGATGAGCTGTCATTGATGAGTTTGACTTTAAAGAGCTCCTCACTGTCAGGGTAATGGTTTGTGAGTTCAGCATTGACTGCCTTCAGAGCCTGAGAGCAGGACAAGGAAGAGAAATTAAATCCGAGTGAATGTTAAGTAACTGTGTGAGTGCAGTATTTGTGTGCAGGTTTCTGTGGTGCTTTATGTGGTATATTCTCATCTTCCACATAACCACTACATGCAATTTTGTGTATGTGTTTTTCCCCTCATAATATATGACCTCAACAAATTTGAAGGCAGGGCCACAGCCCTGCTGTTCTTGCTTGAAGAGGAGTCCTGAAGACATGGCAATGGTGACGGGGATCTCTGGTTCAGACTGAAGGAGAAAAAAATGTTTCCCACAATTCAATAAAGACATTCTTTTGCATAGTTTAAAAATAAATTGTCAACAATTTTCTTATTTGACCTCTGCACTCATACAGTATGTTATCTCACTATTTGCACTTCTTGCTTGCTGATTTAATGCTTTATCTGTACTTTTGTAGGAACTTGTTATGAATCAGTTTTCAACCTTAAATCTTTCTCTGTCTAGAAGATCTTCATGAAAATGACTGGATTTTATTCACTGAGTTGCCACAGCTGCCATTCACTTTTGTCTTCTGCTCTTGGGTCTGGTGTGATAACTCTTTATACTCTCCCACTTTCTTTCTGTTTCCCACAATTTTTCCTAACAATCAATCTGAGAATCAATCTGAGTTAGTTAGTGAAAATCATCCTACAGAATTGGTTTTTAATGACAAGGAAGGATATGATTTCTGTTCAACACATAAATATATTGTGGTGATGAGTAATTAAACATCACACTGCATACTTTCATGCTCGTGCTTCCAGCATCTTGTTGTTAACACTCGTTTGCCGTTCACAAACACACATTACCAACAACAACAACACTGCAGGACCTAGTTCAGCTTTTAAGTCGGCGAGGTGTGATTGTGATGGTGCTCAGGTGTGTGCCGCCCCTGTAGTGGCACCACAGACCACGTCCTGCCACAGAGTATAAGGATGTTTAAAAGATGCTGCAGAAAGCTGCATCTGGTCAGACGGAAAAACACACAAACTCGGATGAGTGTGTGGCGGAGGTGTGGTTCCTGGCTCAGCTGCAGGGTAGGTGTGCTGCAGTGTATAAAAGGCCCCAAAGTTCATAGGTGAATTCTATTTGAGCTCTGATACCAGTGTTTGTAAGTTTGTATAAGTTTCTATACTGTTCATGTAGCATTCAACCTTCTGTTAGTTACAGTTACTAACAAGAAAATGTGGTGCGGTCGCGTTAAAATTTTCCAACAAACAGACGGCTGAAGCTGTGTTCAGCTTACCGCACCTTATATCAGATTAAATAAGTAATCTGGGCGCTACAGCTTTACGCAGCTGTGCGCGCTCCTGCGGACGGCAATCACGATCACTGTCTAGCACAACACCTGGAGCTAAGGGGGCAAAACAATCGCATGAGTGCTGCTGTTTGACTGAGGAAGAATAAAGTAGTCGTGGTAAGCCAATCACACGACCACTTTAAGATGACAAAGCAACAAGGTGATATATACCAGTTTTTAAATTGTGTTGATAGGCCACGTAAAACCAGAGTCATGATAAACAATATATATGTGTGTTTTTTCCTCAATAGTTTTGTCATGTTTACTGTCTGAGCACAGCGCTAGCAAGCACTCTCTGCTTATGAGCAAAAAATAAAAAACACAAAACAAAAAACAGCCCGTTCGTGTTGGTGGAAAAATGAACCATGTCAACTAATCAAAAAAAATGGGCAACTTGACATTTGGTTGTTTAGGAAGAGGGGGAAGTTTTAGGAGTGATGGCGAGAGAGGGTGAGAGAGAAAGACAGCAGAAAAAGAGAGAGAGCGAGTTTTGAGATGTGAGAGATTTGCGATGTTTAGCATGTTTGGAGTGTGTAGTTAATCTTCTGTAGTTAGCGTGTAGTGTTGGGGATGGTTTTGTGTTGTGTGTCAGAACAATGAGGCGACTGCTGTCTCCAGGTAGAAAATAGGAGCCTGACACCTCCTGCTGTCAGGCTTGTAATGTTGTCCTTTATAGTGGACAGAAATTATTATTTTGGAGTGGCACAAATAATTTGTGTGGCATCTTATTGAAACTGCAAATAACTTTGTTGTTTGCAAAACTTGTGCATTTGATTTTAAAATTGACAATTTATATTTGCATTTAAAGTTATGAAATATGATTCAATAAACATATTTGTGGTTGTTACAGTAAAAAAATGTAACTTTTTCTACTCGGATTTTATGTTTTTTGTCTTATTTTAGATCAATTGTGTTAATACAGTATGTCAAAATGAAAACATAACTGTAAATTCAGACACGTGAGGTTGTGCTGAAAAGGATGATACCAAACAAGGCAAAGTAATTAGTTTTTAAAAGTGAAATGTAGAGGAAACATCAAATGTATTAAAAAATGACCAATTATACCCTGGACACCAGAGAGTTAAACAATTTTTTTAAGTAACGCAATAGTTACTTTTCAAGTAATTAATTACTTTTAGAATCTTGTAACTCAGTTACGAACTCACTTACTTTTTTGAAGAAGTAACTAGTAACTATAAATAATTACTTTTTCAAAGTAACTTGCCCAACACTGGGCACTATACAGTTGGTATGAAGGTGGAATTCAGAGAATGAATCTCAGCATCATCAGCAAAAATTCATATGAATCTGTGCTACACTTGATGTAACATAACTGTGACCTTTTAATCCATCACAGTGTAGCAAAATAACCTGTTTATCCTGCAGAGGATTTTCATGCAACGTTTAAATAACTCAGTTAGTGTACCACAGCATGTTTCACATTATTACTGCAGCAGCTGGCTGCTGCTAAACTAATTTCCTCTTGTGGGACAATAAAGAAATTGAATTGAATTGAATTGGTGTCGGTTACAGGAAGACAATTCACTGACTCTCTTCATAACTGTATATCTTTTTTATTATTCTTGATTACTTAACACAATTTTATACCTTATTTCAAAAGATGACGAAGTTATAGAAATATTCATTAAAACTGCTATAACAGACATATTTTCTTGTTAATAGTGCACAGCTTTCTGACATAGTGAAAAGAAAATCACAAAGGATGGCACACCATCATCCACCAGCAGAGCATATATCTTTCACTAAGTTGTTAAAACTACTACATAATTGCCACACACCAGCATATATTAATACATTAAAAACTGACTTACTGTAGAAGTTCTGCACTCACTCATCGTGCTTCTTAAAGATAGAAATAAACTTGAATTTCCTCTGTTTGCTGACTGCAGAACTGCTGTTCTTCCTTTTTATTCTAACTAGAAAAGCTACGTCATGATGCAGAACCTGTGGAGCCTTTGGACCCTGTTGCCATGCCATTTGTATTGATTAGTGATGTACGATTCGTAAACGAATCGTTCAATACTCGAGGATCACTTTACTGACTCGTGAATCATGATTCACAAGCGCAACTGACTCACTGACTCATCCCTGTTGCTGTTAGCAAACTAATTCCATTAGTAGAAATATATCTATCTTATAATTAAAATTGTGGGGGGGAAAAACAACAGCCAGTTTCTTAACAAAAACATTTCTGCTCTGAACTAGAAGAAAAAACCCTGAGTAGAAGCTCACATCAAGACAATAGCTCCTCAGTTCACAGTAGCATCGCTCAGCTAGCATGCTAACAGCACATTTGAGTTACTCACCCCCTCCCCTGCTGTGCTGAATCATAGCATAAGGCGAATCACTCACTCACTCACCCCCTCCCTCCTGGATCACAGCTCATACGAGTTGAACGAATCACTGACTTACTCATCCCCTCCCTTGCTAGGCTGAATCATAGGGTAAGGCGAATCACTCACTCACTCACCCCCTCCTTTGCTGTGCTGAATCACTCACCCCCTCCCTCCTGGCTCACAGCTCAAACGAGTTGAACGAATCACTGGCTGTATCCCAATTCAGGGTCTGCAGCCTTAAAGTACGCAGCCTCAACGGTCCTCAAGGGCCGCGTACTCAAAGACCGCTAAGGCCGGAAGTGCGAGGCTTGTGAAATGGGACGGTCTAGCCTCCGTCGCGCTGCCCAGGTTG
>NW_005188294.1:0-1690 GCF_000239375.1 Pundamilia nyererei
GACTGCCGTGTACGATAAGAGGAATAGTTGGATGCTTGCTTTGATTTGATGTCGTTTTAATGTTTTTATTGATGTTTTTGCTTGTAGAATGTTTCTAAACACATTTCTATTGTAAACAAACACTAACAGCTTCACCACCAAAAAACATTTTAGCCCAAAAAAGAAGAACATTGTAAGATCGTCAGCTGCATGAGTGTAAAACCGCTAAATGTGGATTAAAACCTTTAGTGTCTCTGTTTTTACTCCTTCTTAGTAAATGATTTAATAATTGATCAACATATTGATTGATCCTGCTTTACTGTGATGAATTAACACCTTGAGTCAAGCTAGCTGCCCACAGATCACACTCCTCAGTCTCTATGAACAGTTTGCACCAGCATGTGATTCGTGTTCGTCATGAATCAACGCTCAGACTCATGAGGAACAATGCAGTTGTCTTCCTCGTTGTGGATCACTGGACCAGCTCCTCATCTTCTCAATGATCTTCAAGGCTGCATGGAAGTTTCCTGCGGGGACGGAGAAGACACACGACTGTGTCGTTTGATCCAGTGGGAGGTGCTTCTGGATCATTGCTATGGGACATTTCCAACCATGCATTTCATGCTGCTTTACCGAGGCTTGGTCATGGGGGCAGCAGCCTAAAAGGAGACATCCAGACTTCCCTCTCTGTGGCCAGTTCATCCGGGTGAACTGGGTGGATGTTGGGTGGATGGAATCATGGACTTTTACTTACCTAAGTTATTTGAGCCTTTTGAGAGGTCGATGGTGATATTTCTGATGATACCGTTAAGGGACTTGAAATCCTTGAGAAAGTACACGTGGTCATTATCAGAGGCGATGACCTTTAGCTCACTCTCTCTGGCACCCTGCACACCTGAAAGATAAGAACTTATTAAAACACCTGAACATGTTTGGGAAAGTCTATCAACTCTGTTTTGTTAAATTTTAGACAAAAACCTGACTGACAGCCGATAGTTTCTTATTTTTAGTCTCATTGTGCATTAAACAAACTGCTGATTATCTGATACAGATACTTCAAATTTCTGTGAAAACAAGGACATCGTTTTTTCTGACAGCCAGAAATGTGCAGTCGAGTGGCCTGTTGGAGGTCCTTTGTTGGGCTCTGGCAGCCGTTAGGAACTGAGTTACTAGTGTTTATTGATGATGCAACTGCTGATAGAAGCAGCAGGATTAATTGTGGAGTGTACAGGACTGTAACCTCTGCTTAATTTCAGAAGAATGCAGCTGCAGAGATTCTCAGTGCACATGGAAAGTAAGCCCTGCTATCTATGGGTTCCTGGGAAACTCTTGCATTGCTTTTGCAGTATTCTGTAGTGTGGTGTGCTCTGAACGAGACTGTTGTGGTGTACACAGTTCAAAATATTATTTAGAAATGTGTACTCAGGTTTTTATTTGTCTCACTGTTTGGACTGCATACATCAACAAATCAGCAATTCAATCACCAATAGCATAGACCTCGATGTCATTGTGTTTCAGGTTCTTTGAAGGCAGGAGTACTTTATCCTGGGATTCCCCGTCTGTGATCAGAACGGCAATCCTTCTGGAGTCTGGACGCATTCCCAACCTGGGTTTAAACTGGTTATGGAGGATGTGCTCCAGAGCTTTTCCTGTATGATGGCAGAAAGTGACATCAGCAGGTCAAGAGTTTCAAAGGTCATGGACTAAAACC
>NW_005188294.1:3439-11905 GCF_000239375.1 Pundamilia nyererei
TTAATGAGTTTTTTGGGTTCATTGAGAACATGGTTGTTGTTCAATAATAACATTATTCCTCAAAAATACAACTTGCCTAATAATTCTGCACTCCCTGTATGCTAACACAGCTTACACCCTCACACAGCCACGAGGATCGATGTCCTGCTGTGCTGCTCATTATTGGAAAACAACAGTAACTACTCTACACTATCGAGTCAGCGAGGTTAGCCAACACTAGAGGTTCACTGTAGCGATGTCCCCAGTTTTTACTAATCTTCTGTGAGAACCGATAAATTAGTTTGTCCATGTGGATCCAAGGGTAAACAGACTGTGGCAGTTTCACTCAAAGCACGTCCACAGATGGATTATTGTCATTGTCACTGCTACATGATGCACCTGTTAGTGATTTATTGTAAATTCAGATTTCTAAAATCAACTTCTACATAAACGTGTATGATTTCATGCCAGGATCTTTTGAATGTCTAGTCTTTGTTATTTGTAACAATTTATGCTTTTTGTGTTTCTTTTTAAACTATCACTTCAAAATGGGATTAAAAAAAGTGCATGTGTGCCTGTTTTGGTACTTCTGTCTACTTGTGAAGGATTTCTCTGTTTATTGTGCAGAAGATACTTTTTCAGAAATAATCTTCGTATCAGATTCTGATTGTCCAGGATGAAACTTTTTAGCCTGGTTAAATGATCACCCCTGGAGCACCTTCTGGTGACAATCTCCTGTAGGCTGGGTAATATGCTGCTTGCTCACCTGTCTTGGTGCTCCCACCAGTTTTTTTGAGTTCTTCTATGGCCCTCAGCAGGGTTTGTTTGGTCTGGTGGGTGTTCAGGTGCCACTCTGTCCTCGCTTTGGTGCTGAACAAAGTCAGACCTTCAGAAGCAATGTGTAAAACAACAAGGACACACAGAGCTCGTCACTCAAATTCAAACATTCACACATTCAAACACGATAGTTATTAGCACTTTGTACAAATTACACATTATTAAAAGCACAATGATTAAGGGGAGTTCATGTATGTGTGGTATTTTTTTACAAAGTTAAAGTACTTTTGAAATTAACCGTGTTAAATATCATAGTAATGGTATGACTGGCAGTGAAAACATTACCGATCTGGACTGCATCGGGACCAATGTTGAGGCCGCTGACGATGGCAACAAGAAACGTTTGAATTTTATCAAAGTCATTTCTGCTGATGCTCCCAGACTCATCCACCAACATCACAAGGTCAACTTTGGCTGTTTCACAGCGAACACCTGAAACACAGCAAAGGATTATGGGATACAGGAGAAGACCAAATAAATTTCTGAAGAGAGAAGCAGGCTGGGAGGTCGGTGTTAGGTCTAAACTTATAGACGTCGCTGACTCAGAGACTTATTCCCGTGAACAAAGCAAGACAAAACAGCGATCGATCTGTTTTAACTCGCGCAAGTGAAGCACGGTGGGAATCTCAGAGCAGCACTCGGCCCTCGACCTCAGATGACTCCGACCCAGCCTCCGCTTCAGCCTCTGCTTCAGCCTTTTTATTGAAATGACACAGAGCCCCACTGTAAACCCCATGTGGTGTGTTGTAAAGTCAAAAGCACTGTGTGTGTATGCATGTGCGGGCATGTGTGTGTGTGTGTCTTCCTGGTGATCACAAAGGCGTCATCTCCCCTCACCCCTTAGCTTAGCTTCCTCTAACGGTTTACCATATACAAACACAGGTGAGCCCACAAAGGGCAGGAAGTGACGTTCCTTATATAGAATGTGCCTGCAGTTAACACTATAACCCCCACCCCACCATTCAGAATGTCTTTGATCATGCAGCTTGAAACAATTGTAAGCACAAAAATGACAACATTTAACAATTCGCTCTAACAGTCGGTACAGACCCATCTGCTGCCTGAGAAACCTCACACTCCTCTGATCACCAACTAATACATTAACAGGAATCAAACAACAACTGAAGTGGTTATTAAAGATACAATTACAAGTTACTAAATGACAAAAGTGTTCTGTGATTTGGAAAAAACAACAGCAACTATAATATTTTGTTATAAGGAATCACACACGGAAATGAAACATGCCATATTACGACATAAATAAAGTAACAGAGATAAGTCAGTCAGTGCGCCCCAGGGTGGCTGTGGCTACAATGTAGCTGCCATCACCAGTGTGTGAATGTGTGTGAATGGGTGGATGACTGGATGTGTAAAGTGCTTTGGGGTCCTTAGGGACTAGTAAAGCGCTATATAAATACAGGCCATTTACCATTTTTTTTATAAGTGTTACAGTGAGGTCGATAAAGCAGCTTTTTTATGATTTGATCAAAAATTAGGGAAATTTCCAGATATTTCTACGGTTTAAACTTAACTGTAAATGAAATAATACTTCCACCCCCATGGTTAACGATAAAATCATTTCCAACTTCAGATAGCAGCCCAACACTTGAGCTATCAGAGTCACCGACCCAAGTCAAAGAATTTACACCTGTTGTCTCAAAGCATGTTGAACAACGTGAACAGTCGCTCACAGAACTATACTCAGTACGGCAGCACAGTTTGGGGATGTTACTGAAACCCTTTATTACATTTATTTAAATCATGGAAAAGAAAGATGTAATAAAGGAATAACAGCTCTGCTACTTCCTTCAGCTGCTAGCAGATAACATGCAACCACCTCCTCCTGTCCCAGCATCCTCCTCTGTCAGACCAACAGCATCTCCTCCATCACTACATCCGTGAATCTTCGCTAAGCTTTTCTTCTTTTTCTCCATCCTTTGTCCAGTATCTCCACTCTGAGCTGTCTGATGGACTCTTTTCTGATCCTGACTGTCCTGCTAACTCCCGGTGAACATCTGAACTTCTGCAGCTCTGCATAGGGACTCTTTACTTAGTCCCTTTGGACCCCAAAGCGCTAACTAAGCTACAAATGTGCAAACACACACAAACATAAGCAGGATATTTATTTGTATCAGTGGAACATTTTAAATATGTTGTTAAACTGTCATGTGTTAGGCAGTAGGAGCTTCTGTTTCGATAGAGGCAGCTGGAAAACGCAGCTGAATTTAAATGGAAAAGAAAACCAAACATAAAGCACTCAAAGCCTCTGTTGCCTTTGCTGCCAACCACAGTGGAGACAGAAGCCTTCCAGAGCCTTGGCAGATATCCACCATTAGGGACGGAGACCTTTGAAGAGAACATACTGATAAAAGACTGCAGCAAAGGATAGTCTGAACGGTGGCTAAACAGCCTCAATGAACTTCCTAACAAATTCAAGCTGTTCTGCAGACTCAGGGTGCAACAGTGTGAGCTCGAACCATCCATCGACATCTGAACGAGGTGAAACGCTATGGCAGGAGAGCCAGGAGGACCCCGCTGACACAGAAATGTGAAAAAGCCAGACTGGATTTTGCCAAGATGTATTTGAGGAAGACAAAATCCTTCCTGGAGAATGTGGCAGATGAGACCCAGCTCATCATTCTACTATGAAGCACAGAACACAGAACCTACACTCAAACAAGGTGTAGGTTCTAAGATGTTTTGCTGCCTTTGGCACTGGAAGCCTTGACTGTGTGCAGGACATCATGAAGCCTGAAGAGTACCAAAACATTTTGGTCTGCGATGCAGGGCTTAGTGTCAGAAAGATAAGATAAGATAAGATAACCTTTATTAGTCCCACACGTGGGAAATTTGTTTTGTCACAGCAGGAAGTGGACAGTGCAAAAGTTATGAGGCAAAAATTAGGATACAATAAGAATAAATACAGTACACAACTGTACAGGATAGAATAAATAAAATACTATATACAGTAGAATAAAATAAAATAAATATACAATAAGATAAAAAATAGAATACAAATACAAATGCTATATACAACTGAGTAAAAATACAACGATGACAGAAAGGATTATTGCACTTAGTGTGTCTGTATCAGAGGTCATGGGTGTTCCAGCAGGACAACGACCCCAAACACTAGTAGTAGGGGGACTAGTAAAAGCGCTATACAAATACAGGCCATTTACCATTTATGAAGAGATCTCAAAATTGTTGTTGGGAGAAGTTGCCCTTCAAATCTGAGAGACTTTGAGCAGTTTGTAAAAGAAAAGTTGTTGAAAGGTGCAACCAGCTTGTAGATGGTTACAGGAAGTGATTGTCTGCAGTTATTTTTTCCAAAGGGCGTGCAACCATATATTAAGTTGCGGTTGCCAATAATTTTGTCCAGACCAGTTTTTGAGTCTTTTGTGGAAAGCTGCCAAACTCTGTTCTGTTTTTTGTGTTGATAAAGGACAAAAATACCAAAACATTTGTAATTGTTTTCTGGAAAAATTCCAGCCATAGCTGTACATCTCTTTTCTACTCGAGCACTCAAAAGATGTATACGATGTGTTTCATTCACCCATTCTAGTGTTTTCTAACTAAGATTCACATTTTCAGAAAGATGAAGAGAGAAACTTGTGATCCAGTATCTTGCCCTTGGCTCATTTCTAATACATCTCCTTAAAATGTCTGTAAAAATACAACAAATGGACTCAGACGGATCTGAAGAGGTTTAGATTCATGCCTGCCTCTTGTTGTGTATAATATTAATGTAAACCAGTACAAACAGGGCAGGCTGTTGTTGCAGAGTCCTACCTGAGCCCCACAGCAGCAGCAGAACCAGCAGCAGGTGATCCATGTCAGGTCCACGTCCGTCTCCTCTCTGTCTGTCCGACTCTTCAGCTCTCTGCTAATAAACTGCTGTTTCCTCTTCATCTGTTATCTACTCATCAGCCAACTGATGAGCAGTTTCTCACAACTGATAAGCCACAGAATCAAGATCAGCTGACCCTTGATTTCATCATGCCAGACCCTGAGATGTTGTCTCAACTGTAACGATGTGAAGTGTTTGGGCTCTGATGTTCTGACCCAGACTGTGTCGAGCTCGGTTTAACAATCACATCAGGGGCGACACTTATGCTTCACCCGCAAAGCTGCTTCACACACCTGAACCTGACATTTAATGAGACACAGCACGTCCTCATTAAAGCTAAATAACCACTCTTCTATTTCCTTGTACATGTTCCTCCAAGTCTCACACAGCCTGCTTCACAGCTCCGAGTATGAAAACTCACCTATGTGGGAAATTGTTTAATAAAAAATGTGTTTCAAAGGTTGTTGTTAATGGATCTTAATGCATGCTCAATCATCCAGGTAAATCACCCGAGCAGAAAGAAGCAGTCTTACGAAATGTTTGAACTTTGCAGTGATGCTGACACAAATCCCCCTAGTGGAGCTGATCACAGCCACAGAAACAGTGATTCGAAACAACAACACTGCTAACGAAAGTTTCAGCCTGTCTCAGCAATGAAAGCCTCCAGCATCCAACATCAGCATGGAGGAGAGGAAGGCACTCACATCACTTAGTGATGACAACAACAGTATCATCCTTCTGACAGACAAGGGCAGGTGCACAGTATTGCTAAACCAGAAAGACTATCATGAAAAGATTTTGTCACTACTCAGTGATGAAAATACTTATGAGCCCCTGAAACGACACCCAGGAAGTGGCTACAGGAAGAGGCTGATAGACCATCTGAAGCAGTCAGAATGAGACAAGGCTGTTGACCGGACCTCATAGCACAGGCTGTACCCAGGGGAGTCTACACCAAGTCTGTATGGTTCACCGAAGATACATAACCAGGAAGCACCTTTAAGACCGATTGTCTGCATGATCAACTCGGTCACCTGTAACATCTCCATGTTTCTGGCTTCAATCCTCAACCTGCTGGTGAGCAGCTCTGAACACCACATCCAGAACTCTTTGATGAGAAGGTGAGAGATGTCATTATGGAGGCAGATGAAACCATGGTCTCGTACGACGTTACATCTCTCTTCACTTGCATCCCAGTCACGGAAGCGTTGGAGGTAATTCGTAAGAGATTACAGGATGACCCCAACCTCAGCAACAGGACCACTTTCAGCATCGACCAAGTGTGTTTGAACTGTGTCTTCATTCCACCTACTTCACATACAAGGCTCAGTTCTACAGGCAGAAACTAAATATGAAAAGGATATGAACAGTGGCAGGTTAGCCTTCTTAGACTGTGAGATTTCCATCAGTAATGGGGGACATCTAAAAGCTGATGTGTACCGTAAACCTACACACACGGATCAGTATCTAAGGTTTGACTCTCATCATCCACTGGAGCACAAACTGGGCGTCATCAGGACGCTACAACACAGAGCGAACGCCATCCCCACTGACACAGCAGCCAGGGAGGCAGAAGAACATCAAGAAGGCCCTGAGTAAATGTGGTTATCCCAGCTGGACTTTTGTCAAAGCTGGGAAGGCGCCTAAAGAAAGCTCCAGCTGATCCAGGAGAGAAGGACGACCGCCGCCCAAGAGAAAACCTGTAGTGATCCCGTACGTGTCAGGAGTATCAGAGCAGCTGAGATGCAATTTTTCTAAACACCAGGTTTCTGTGGCTTTTAAACCCCAAAACACACTGCACCAAAAACTGGTCCACCCCAAGGATCGGGTCCCCCGACACAAACAGGGTAACATAGTGTACGCTGTTAAGTGCAGGAGTTGGCAGCAGTTATACATCGGGGAAACCAAACAACCTCTGGCTAAGAGGACGGCACAACACAGAAGAGCCACCTGGTCAGGCCAGGACTCTGCAGTCTATTTACACCTACAGGCAGGTGTTTTAATAGTTTTTATTAACTCTGCTGATGAATTTCTGTGTTTGTGTATTTCTGTTTTCTTCTGTCTGAACTTTAATTTTCTTCCTGTTTGAGTTTGTCATGGTCTGCGGCTTGGCGTCTGAGGAGTGTTTGGAATGCCCAGATGGCCACACCTTCGGGTGGGGCTGTCGTCGCCACACCTGCATCCCATTCCAGGCGATCATCAGGAGGACGATTTAACCCCTCGTGGCCGGCTGCTCCACGCCAGTCCATCAGTCGCCATTCAGTGGTAGCTTGGCTCCTCGCGAAGGTTGATGTGGAATTCCTGGATTTTATGAACTGTGTTAATGCTGTCACTGTGATCGGGTTATTGTCCGGCGTGTTTGTGCCTTCACCTGCCTGTCCTCCTGCCCGCCTGGATTTCAGAGAAACCGCCTATCATCCTCTCCCACGGACACTCAGCCCTCCCTCCGGTTTCCACGGTCCGGCCCCGATCGTGAGATAAATAGTCCTGGTGTTTGCCGTTATCTCCCTGCTCTCCAGTAACTCTCTCCCCTTTCTGTTGCAGCCTCCCACGGTCCTGATCACGGCGTCCCCGTGTCGTTTATTTCCCGGTCTCTTCTGTTCAGCGATTAAGCAGCGTGTTCCCTTTGGTTGGTCACCTTTAGTTAAAAGAATAGCGTTTGTTTTGTGTGCGTGTCTGCGTATTGTTTGCTTTTGGGTCCAGCTTACGTGCTAGAACTACGGTTCAGAGTTTCTCTGTCAAATCACCTTTAAAACTGTTTTTGGAAATCTCACCAAAACATGAGTTATTAATATTATATTGGTGAGTGTTGTGGGCTCAGACACACACAAGAGCACATTTAAATATTTCAGTGAAAGTTCTTTTAGCCTAAAATCACAGGTTTAAGATCCAGAGCAGATTATAAAGGGTTAACCTTCATAAAGTGTGTGACAGCTGCAGGAAAGATCTGACGCATTTATCTGATCACACAGATGCTGAGTTTAGCTGCGGTCAGTCGGCTATCTGAAGTTCTAGCATCTGTAATCTGATTGGTCGGTTTTTCACGCAGCAGATTAAAACAAACTCAGGTGAGTTTGGCTGAAAAATCTCTTTCAGGTTCTCCTGTTTCATCCTCTGATTTTAAGTTAATGCTGCTCAGCGCGTAACATGATCCACGTCAGCTGTCACATGACAAAGCTGCTCAGAACTTCCTGTCAGAGAGGAAACACACGAAGGTGATGAGGAGATAAAGGAGAGGAAACATGAGAGGACACTTCTCCTGTGAGTCACGTTAGAGTTTGTGTGAAACACTCGGACACCTTTAATGAACAGTTTAAAAAGAACATTTAGGATATTTACAAATATTTATATGTGATGAAAAAAGTTTTGGTGGTAAAATTTCTTTGACATCATTCAGTTTTGTGTTCTGATCAAACAGATGTGCGATAATATCGACTGTGTCTGAGTCGCAGGCTGTAATATCTCAGCCTTTCAGCATGTGGCCGTGCATTACTCGCAGGGAATGCTGGGATGCAGGAAAGGTGTCGCCAGGATCAGAGCAGGGACGCATTTCATGTTTCCAGCGTGTAAAAAAAAACAAACAATATATGAGCTGATGATGCAATTACAGTTTACTGTGGTTGTACTTCATGTTCACACGGTGGTGAAGGATGCAAACACTTCCTCCACCATGTGGAGGCGCTGCTGAGCTGCCTGCTTTTCTGGACACTGCCAGCTTTAACCATCCAGCTCCGGGTCCTCCTGTGGGCGGGGCTCCTGCCTCCCGCTGACCTGCAGAGACACAGCAGCACACAGGTGTG
>NW_005188294.1:12855-15033 GCF_000239375.1 Pundamilia nyererei
TGTGTAACTGTTCATATACAGCGTTATTACATTTAATGCTAATGCATCATACGGCACACTGACTTCTGAGGAACGTTTAGATGCACTCATCATCAGAAAGGTTGCCGACCCCTGATTTACACTGAAAAGCATCTTGAGCTCACTGAACTGTACATGAAACCAGGATTTCAGATTCAGATTTTCTCAACTGTTATCCAGCACAAAGTCATTTTTATATTTGCAGTTTTGAATTTTAAATAACCGCTCAGTGATGTCATTTATTCCAAGACTCCAGATAAAAAGTTAAAACACTCTTTTGTGCCAAAGTCAGGCCAATGATGATTTTTTTTTTTGAGACTTTTTTGTGAGACTTCAAATTCAGCGTTTTTAGAGCGAGTCCTACCTGAGCTCCACAGCCACACCATCAGGTGCACCATCAGGAGCTCCATCCACACGTCTCCTGTCATAAATAAGCTGTTTTCTTTCCTCGGCATAATCAGCCAACCAATAAGTAACTTCTCAGAAACTGAGTCCCGCCCCAAAGATAAAATAATAAAGATCACATAGATATTGGACTGTGAGTGCGTCGTTAACCCTTTAATGTCACATTCCTGGTTTCTGGAGCCTTTCAGAATCAGCAGCATGTTCTTGTTTCCTCTAAAAATAACATCACACCGCTTACAGCTGACACGACTTTGCTTCAATGTCACAAAGACACCGGCTGACTGCTAACTCACCCTTCCCAATAACACACGAACAACACACTCAAAGCATTCTGGGAGCTGTAGTTTCAATATTTTTAATTAGTAGATTAAGTTTGGTGATGTTGGGGGTCTACAAACGAGGAAAACAGGAATGTAAAGCATTCAGTTAAAAAATGAATTAATTACAGGAAAAATCTTCATCAGATTACCAAAGTATAAAACCTCTGAAGCAGTTAATCTGTAAAGTCCACTTCAGCCATCAGTCACATGATAAAAGTGCTGCGAGCTTCCTGCCTGCAGCTTCCTGTCAGAGACGGTGGACAGAAAACATGTGAAGGTGACGAGGACATGAAGAAGGAGAGGAAACATGACTGAGGATGCATCTGCTTTCAGCCACATCAGAGTCTCTGTTTTAGCCGACTGTGAAAGGTGCAGTCATCCATGCAGTGAGGAACGCCAACTCGATTAGCTTTGAGTTAAAACAAGTATTTTGTTAATGCTCTGATATCGTTTCCATTTTGATTACAATTCTAAACCTGCAGCTAAAAAACAAACAGCTCGCTCCTCCTCTCCACCCATCCATCCACCCCGAGCTCATCTCAACTTCTGGCTCTGCTGCTTCTTCACCTGCCTCTGCTTTGCTTCCGTCATAATGATGTGGCCACTAGAGGGCACTGTCACAATAGACAGCAAATGTTGCTCGTAGTGTGCCGCTGAAACAGGCGAGGCACAGTAACGAGCCAGAGCGTGGCTGGTAAATTCAGTTAGTAGCTTAGCTGCTAGCTGCTATGCAAACGAGCTGGTTATTTCAGTCTGAAGAGTCGCTAACGTCCTACGCTGATGTTGCAGACCTTACAGCTGGGGTCTTTCTTTGCATTCGCGGTGGACAGGCTCATTAGCTGGTGCCCGCTGATCTGTGACACCGCTCCCAGCCTCAGATCCACCGGCTCCGTGTACATCACCTCCAGGTTGACATCCTGAGCGTGACGGAAAGACAGCGAGCCGTCCTCCTCCTCGGTGCAGGCCAAGAAGCGGTTGCCGGACCTGTCGAGGGCTGGCAGCCTCCCTTTACAGAAAGCGTCTCCTTTGGAGCCGTCAGGAGCGAGGACCAGGATCACGTAGTGGTACGACGTGTACATGCAGTAGAAATCCCCAAAGTACATGTTGGTGGTCTTGTTGAAGAGGACATCTGCTCGGATCTGTACAGAAACAAAAAATGGTGTGTTTTATATTTTTGTGCACCTTTAAAACTTAGTTACCCAACTTGGTAAAATTAAAGAAAATAGTAATAATAATAATAATAATAATAATAATTTAAAAAGTATATATTTTTTCAAATATCCACAAATTTATTGAGTTTGAAGAATAAATGTTTATTTCCTGTTTGATCACAGCAGTGACAGTCAGTTTAAATTCATTTTATTTTGACTACTTTTTAAATCAAATTTGCAACAATAAAAATATCTGACTTTTGTAATCTTTGACTTTTCTGTGA
>NW_005188294.1:44261-45376 GCF_000239375.1 Pundamilia nyererei
ACTGGGAAGTTTGGAATCTGAGATTGGAGGAAATGTCTGGTCTGCAGATATCTGAAAAGATGTGTACGTGGGAGATTGAACTTTTCAGAAAGCTGAGCAAAAGATGCAAAGATATTGTCAGAAAACAGATCATTGAAACATGTAATGCCCCTGTCACGCCACTCTCGAAATATAGGATCAGATAATGATGGCTGAAAAAAAGGGTTAGAAAAAATTGGACTCAGAAGGGAGAAGCCTGTAAAGCGAAAATGCTTCCTCATCTGAGCCCACACCCTCACCGTGTGCCAGACAACTAGATTATCAATTGTCTTGTTTGGGGGAAGGGGGAGTGAAGAACCAATCAGGGCCAGGACAGAAGAGCCTGTAGTTGAGTTCAACTCCATGAGCACCCAGGACGGGCAATTACCTTTGTTTTGGAAGTACAGCCAAGAAATAATGTAGCGCATATTTGCTGCCCAATAGTAATATCGAAAGTTAGGCAGTGCCAAGCCTCCACGACTTTTGAGTTTTTGGAGTTGAGCCTTGTTCAATCGAGGTCGTTTACCTCTCCATATATAAGAGGAGATAATTGAGTCCAATGAATCAAAGAAGGATTTGGGGATAAATACTGGTAACAATTGGAAAAGATACAAAAATTTAGGAAGTATATTCATTTTGATTGAGTTGATTCTTCCCACCAAAGAGGTGGAGAGAGGAGACCACTGTGCCAGATGGTTTTTTTGTATTATTTAACAGAGGGAAAAGGCTCGCTTTGAAGAGACAATTATGCTTCCTTGTAATTATTACACCTAGATATGTAAATTGATTTCCTGCCATTTTAAAGGGGAGGGTAGTATAGTCATACACTGATGCATCTCCATCCACAGGAAACAACTCACTTTTGTATAGGTTGAGCTTGTATCCTGAAAACTGGCCAAATTGGCGAAGTATGGATAGCAACGTAGGTATAGATATTTTGGGATTTGAGATAAAGATTAAGAGATGATCTGCATACAAGGATACTTTGTGTTCAACACCCTTCCTCCATATCCCATCGATCTCCCCACAGCTGCGAAGTGCAATGGCAAGTGGCTCTATAGCCAGGTTGAAAAGGAGAGGACTTAAGGGGCATCCCT
>NW_005188294.1:46281-47812 GCF_000239375.1 Pundamilia nyererei
CAAACTCTTACTCTTCAGGAGCTGACGTTCAATTGAGTGTGTTGAGAGGAGATCGAATTTAGTCTGAAGCTCCACGCGCTTATTGTATAGATCTGGGCTTTTTACCTTAGCATAGAGCAGGTCTACTTCTGTGATTCGGTTGACTAAATCGAGTCGTTCTATACGGGCCTTTTTTCTTCATATTAGCAGTATAGGAAATAACTTGCCCCCTGAGAAAGGCTTTTAGTGTATCCCAAACTATTAAGCTAGAAGTTTCTCCTGTGGTATTTGTTTTAAGAAACAAGGTTATTTGTTCTTTCATGAATTCCAGGAAGTTTACATCTGCCAGGAGAGTCGAATTAAAACGCCAGTGTTGTCTGGGTTGAGGGATGTCTGGGAAACTCATTGATAGCACAACAGGGGCGTGGTCTGATATTACTATGGTCTGGTATTCACAGGATTGGACCCATGGGGTCAGCTGATTATGAATAAGAAAATAATCGATCCTAGAATAAGTGTGGTGTACCTGTGAAAAAAAAAAGAGTACCCTCTTCTGTGGGGGTGTAAGCAGCGCCAAACATCAGAGACACCACAGTTAGATAAAAAGGATTGAATGAAAAGAGCAGATTTACTGACAGCACAGGGATTCGGGGAGGATCGGTCTAACACAGGGTCCAGCCAGCAGTTGAGGTCACCACCAAGTATGAGAGAGTATGAGCTCAGATCAGGCAGCAATGAGAAAGCACGCTGGAAGAAATCTACATTATCAATACTGGGCGCATATATGTTGGCCAACACTACTTTCATATTGTAAAGCTTACCCGAAACAAAAACGTACCGGCCACTCGTATCAGAAATTACATTATGTTTTTCAAAGGGAATATTTTGGTCAATTAAAATAGAAACACCTCTGGCCTTAGCCTGAAAGGTGGAATGAAAATGCTGCCCTGCCCATCGGGACAAAAGACGATAGTTATCCGAATCACGGAGGTGTGTTTCTTGTAGAAAGACAACAGCTGCCTTAAACTGGTTTATGTGTGAGAGCACCTTCCTTCTTTTCACAGGGTGGTTTAAGCCTTTGACATTCCAGCTTACAACGTTTAAGCGACTACCAATAGTCCTGCACTAAAAATGTAGGAAAACAAGTGCAGCTGAAAACAGAGTACGAAAAAGAAGACAAATAAGAGACTGAAACAGAGAGTAGAATGGTTCCTGGATCCCCCAATTTGACAAAACAACATACAACTACCCCGGTAGAATTTTTAAAGCAGTCAGCATAGAACCACAACACAACCAATAACCAACTTTGGGAACAATAGAAGCAACGTGATATGAATAGCCTCCCTGCTAGTAAATAGCGGAGGAGAAGAAAAAGAAGAAAAGAAAAAAGAAGAAGTGTCAGCAACTTATGAGTATGAATGAAAGTCCTTGCATATCCCAGGAGAGGAAGGTAGTCAGAACAGACTACTCACAGGGCTGTCCCGCGGACAAACGTCGGGACCAGACAAGCAGGCTCTCAGGGTGATTCGGCTGTAGCGGGCAGGTCGTCCAA
>NW_005188294.1:49812-50991 GCF_000239375.1 Pundamilia nyererei
TCAGCAGATACTAACTCCCACAGAAATCTGACCATGAAGGTAAGTTTGTGACCTTAAATATTTCTGGTTAAGTATCAGTGTAGGAGTGAGTGGTGGAGACCCTCCTGACCCTCGGCCTGCTGTGATCGCCTCATTAAACAGAGTTGATACCTAAAACTCCGCCTTCCTTCTTGAATGTGTCTGTTTGATGACTTTACCTGAGCAGCACCTTCACTATCAGAGCCTGATGCCAATCATGTAATGAAGGAAGGGACACAAATTATACTGGATATCATTTTAAGAAGTACTAAAGTAATAATACATAGAGAGAGAATAACTTTATGTCGAGTGTATGTCATTTTAAGGAGTGCATAAGTTACATGAAAGGGGGCAGAAAACAAGTTCTTTAAGTACTATTGTCCATGATGTAAATATATAAAAACTGTGTTTCTCTGTCCTGTTCTGTCTGTAAATGTGTGGCTTTTTGCTGCTGATACAACCAAATTTCCCCTTGTGGGACATTTAAAGGATTAAAGGAGTATTCTATTCTATTCTTCTCTAAGTAATTTTTAGCAGTGTGTAAATGACTTCATGTTAAACTGCATACAGGTGCAGAGACTGCATGAGGTAGACGTTTAACATTAACTTATGACATTTTTATTATTGCACAGATGTTGCAACAATCAAAGATGTTCTTCCATTGCATAGAAAACTGTGAGCAGGACTGTTCCCCCTTTACGACTTAGCAAAGAACAGCAGGCTGATTAATGGATGATAAGAATGTAAAGTGAAACGTTAATCTACTGCACACTGAGTCTGTGCTCCTAAAAGTATTTACACTGTAAGATGAACGTTTTCTTGGCTTTTGTTCCAAGAAGTTACATTTTACTTAAAGTACTTTCTATTTACAGTAGAATTATTTCTTCTTCTTGTCTCTGTTCAGGACATACGTAAGTATGGTTGTTTCAGTATGCTGCAATAGTTTTTAGTAGTTATAGTTTCTAAATTACATTGTTTATCTGTGATTGATCTGTTATTGATTGCTGCTGGTCCTGAGGACAGATGACACCAGAGCAAGTACTGCAGTTTTGGTGGGACGGGTCTTGTGCCGAACTACCACATGTGGACATTTGCACAGGTCACCACATTTTAACACACTGGGTCACCTCAGGTGTCACAGGCCAGTTATCTAATCTGTGA
>NW_005188295.1:0-2039 GCF_000239375.1 Pundamilia nyererei
GTATATCCTGTCTTTGTCAAACATCTCACACACTCAAGCAAGGAATACATTGTGTTCTTTTCAACAGTAAGCTTTACCGTGTGAAAATATATAAACACTTGATTATAAGGCATACTTGTTTCTACTTGATTATACTTTAATGATTTAACTAAAATAAAAATTCTCTTAACACTGCAGGACAGTGTCCACTCAACTCTTTTCTTTTTTTGACTCCTCAGCGCACAAGGCACAGGGAATGTTACACCATAAACAGTCCGACTGTAAACACCAGGTAGGAACCAAAATTATCCCAGAAAATGCCATAATAAACAACTTCAGTGTTACACATTAAATTATAAAGTGAGGGGAGTGATAATGAATCAACTCAAACATGTCAAATTATAAAATAGCATTGCAAAACCTAGTATGCAACATAAATTCACATTATAAGTGTATATCATAATGTACTGACTAAATGGAGGACGTCACCTGGACCAGTGACGAAATGTTTCTCCCACTGAAAACTCTACATCCAGATGACCAGAATACATTTTTTGTAATTATAATTTACAGAAATTAAACATGGCTAAAAATAAATACATGTCACAAAAATAAGGTTACAGTTGTTCCACAGTGAGAGCTGGGAAGTGGAGTCAGAGCTGAAACCTGGTTTCTTGTTTCTGGGTTTGTTCCTGACCATGTTACTGTTTCTCATCACTGACCCACAGTCTTTAAACCATGGTGTCATTCACATAAATATAAACTCTTTCAGTTTTTGGGGTGTATTTTTACAAATATAAAATCTTCATGGATTAAAATTCATACTACAGTGAAATATGAAGACTACACACTAACAGTTAAGATGAGGTACTTCTATGGGAGAGCCAACAGGCCCAACTTGCATAGCTTCTAGAATCAGACAGGATCAAGCATGCTCACAGTGTCGCAGTCTGCAAAAAGCCTATATTTTCACAGACACCGAATGTCTGCTGCATGCAGTTATTCTTCTTTTTAGCTGGTGATTTAAATACTCAAAGACTGAGAAACAAAATTATTTCATTTGCATGCAATGTGAGGGTAAAAAGATTTTCCTCTGAAGGTCACAGACTGCAGTAAACAACAGCAACAGTATCAGGAAAAAAAATACACAGCTCTGCACAGAACTAAAACACAGCATGCAAACTATCTATACCAACAAAACATGCACAATCTCAGGACGCTTTTCTTTTTTTCACAGTATAGTCCTGTACACTTCACAGTGCGTGTGTGTTGTGCTGTCAGCATTCAATTGAAAACATTCAGAACTTTCAGATTGTCAAGGTTTGCAATTTGCTGCTCTGGTTGCTTTGCTCACCTTATCTGACCACAAGGGTGTCGTCTGGGTATCTGTGCCATCCTGGACTCCACTCACCCGCTGCACATCTCTGCTTGTTTCAGGCTGGATCGTTGTACTTACTTCAAAAAGTGCAGCCCAGGCGCTTTCTGATGTATCTTTCCTGTGTTGCCTGGTTCACTTCCTAATCGTTGTTCTCCATCTCCTTTGTATAGACCTTCCTGGACCTCCGCCTTTCTGCCCTGGACCTTTTCTCCAAATCCCTGGAACCTACTCGCCACATTCACTGTATGAACATATCTCACCCGGTGCTGTAAATAAACCCTTTTCTCCTTGCACAGCTCCGAGTCCTGCATTTGAGTCCTGCCCAGCAATCCTGTGTTTGCAATCAGATCACATAGTGAAAAACAGCTTTTCATATTTAAATTTATATTACTTAATCATCTCAAACAATAAAATGTCCATCCATCCATTTTCTTCCACTTTATCCGGGGCCGGGTCGCGAGGGCAGCAGCCCAAGCAGAGAAACCCAGGTGTCCCTCTCCCCAGCCACCTCCTCCAGCTTATCTGGGGGAACACCAAGGCGTTCCTGGGCCAACCGAGAGATATAACCTCTCCAGTGTCCTGGGTCTGCCCTGGGGCCTCCTCCCAGTGGGACATGCCCGGAAAACCTTACCCAGGAAGCACCTCAACTCAACTGGCTTCTTTCGATGGGGAAGAGTGGCGG
>NW_005188295.1:2217-4641 GCF_000239375.1 Pundamilia nyererei
TGGACTAAGACCCGGCTCCAGGGCGGGTAACCCTATCCTGGGTAGGGTGAACTGTTCCCTCGATGGTCTTTTCATAAGGGTCTTCTGAATCGCTCTTTGTCTGGTCCCTCACCCAGGACCAATTTGCCATGGGAGACCCTACCAGGGGGCAAAGCCCCCAGAAAACATAGCCCCTGGGATCCCTGGGACACACAAACCCCTCCACCACGTTAAGGTAGTGATTCACGGAGGGGACAATAAAATGTGTTTTTCAATATAATTATCGCTAATCATTGGGTTTTTTAATGTAGTATTAGAGTATTGCAGTAATGAGGCCCCATGCATATTGGAGCCTGTGTCACGATGAGTGATGTTTTCTGGTGTAATGGGGTAAACTGTCCTGCTGGGGGAGTGCTGCTATCCAGGATGAGTACGTTGGGTCTGAAACAACATTCAGCCAGTGATACATCTCAGAGTGACATCCACATCAATCCAAAGGAATGCTGTAATGTAACAATGTACAGTTTATTTTTTATTATCATTGTTGTATACAGTTGTTACATCTATAACAATTCATGTAATGTTGCATGTATCCACTTGTTTATTGAACAAAAATGATATTGGGTCAGATATTGTTGATGCCAAACGGGCTGGTCTGAGTATTTCAAAAACTTCTGATTTACTGGGATTTTCCCACAAAACCATCTGTACAGTTTCCAGAGAATGGTCTGAAAAGGAGAGAAAGAGCTGTCTGCCATGTTGATGTCAGAGGTCAGAGGTCAGACTGCTTTAAGTTGATAAGTTGATAGCAACACAAATAGCTGCTCATTACAACTAAGGTATGCAGAAGAGCACAGTATGCACACTACACAGGACGTAACAACGGCTAAGAACAGGAAACTGAGGTCACAATTCACACAGACTCACTAACATCAGAGAGCAAAAGATTGTAACAACATAGTCTGGTCGAATGCTTCAGCATTTAGATGGTGGGGTCAAAACTGGTGTAAAACAACATGAAAGCATCCTGCACACATGATTATGGGCACAGACCAGTTTCTAAAAAGGAGTATTGTATGTTTTGAGCAACTAAAGATATATATGTGGGAAAACTTCTTTTTTAATCTACTTGTTACACACATCATTCATATAGGCAAAAAAAAAAAAACATGTGGGGGAAGGGGGCGGAGTTTACTGTGTCTCTATGACAAGAAGAGAAAACAGGTCACATCAGTCAAGAGGACAATGGATGACGCATCTCTACTATGTCTGCTCTGTGAGTGGATAAATTCTCTCTTTTGAATGTTGAACTTTTACTCTCTGTCCTGTAGATAAACAATGATGGAGGAGAAGATAAAAACCTGCTGTTAAAAGCAGCAGGTTAAAGGGGACATTTTACCATTTTAACCAGTGAACGTGACAGAGTTTAGTTAGTTATTATATGAACTTACCTTTAAAGAGGACACATGACTTCATGCTCAGAGTTACAATGTTTCTGATTTCTAATTATAATCAGACTAACTATTGATAAAAAATGTGTTGACTGTGGAGTATTCAGAGAGGACGTGTAAACTATGAAGACGTCTTTTTTTCTACAGCAGTTAAAACACATTCTTTAATCCTTTTACATTTACGTGACTGCACAATAATGTGAGTGGACCAGAGATCTATAAATAAAGCTGAGATAAACTTTTCCTTTCACTTTCAAATCAGAGTTATTATTATCTCTGGCTTTTTTCTAAACTTGCTGCATCCAGTTCCACCTTTTAATGATAGTTATACTTTTCGTGGGCTGAAAATGAGCTAAATAAACCACAATCCTTTATTATTTTCCAGACCAACCTAAGTGTCATTTATCTTTAGTTCTGACTTCAATGCTTTGCTGGACAACAAACCAAGGTCAGTGATTTTTTTTTAAATATTTAAAATATTTGTTTGTTGGCTTGTTACTCTGGCATGTTTAGGTTGGCAGCCCTAACCACAGAAAAAATAATATAATTCTCATTTAAATTTTTTTGTCTAAGTACTACTTTGCAAAACAATGAAATGTTTAATTGTAACATCACAGCTCGTCTGACTGTGAGTCCCAGCAGCTCTCAGTTCTTTGAAGGAGGCTTTGTGTCTCTGAGCTGTGAGGAGGACGACAGCTCTGCTGGATGGACTCTGAGGAGAAACACGAGCATAGACACCAGAGCTGAGTGTGACAAATGGGGAAAACCAGTTGGTTCTTCCTGTAACATCAGTCACATCTACTCATTGGAAACTGGAGTTTACTGGTGTGAGTCCAATCAGAGTACCATCAGTAACATGGTTAACCTGACAGTCACTGGTAAGCTGAGTGTGTGGAGTTAGTGTTGATGAAGCTGTGTGTAAATGGATGAAATGCTGTAGTTTGTCTTTGTGTTGAGGTGGATCAGTGATCCTGCAGAGTCCTGTCCTCCCTGT
>NW_005188295.1:5256-6570 GCF_000239375.1 Pundamilia nyererei
TGCATGTTTTTGGAGGAGTACTCACACAAAAACAGAGGGAACATGTAAACTCCAGACAGATAGTAGATTCAAATACAGCTAACCACCATGTCAAATGCTGCCCAAAAGGTACTTTTTATATTTAAACTAATAATAATAATACAAAAGTAATCTTAGCTATCAAACATATATTTTATGTCTTCTATCATATTCAATATAGGCATTCAGAAGAAATTAGAACAAAGGTCTTGGGCTTGAATGTACCAATATCAAATGTTCTGATTGTTTTCTGGCTCAAGAGGAGGCCCAAAACAGCAATGAGACAAAATAAAGGTCTGTATGAGGAAGTAACAGACTGCAAAGCATTCTGGTTGTTCTTCTAAGTGGCAATAACCATCACAGAGCTGCTTTCATGGTTACAGACCACAAGGTTTAAAACTTTCCACTGCAAAGAAGACTATCTTTACTTCACCTCACACTAACGTGCAGTTTAAACAGTTCACTGTGCTGAGTGAGTTCTTCCTCCCACAGTCTAAAGACCTGATAGGTGTTAACTAGTGATTTCAAATTGGATAGATTGTTAAGTTGTGTTTCCTAGTCCTGTGACAGACTGGAAACCTGTCTGGTGTGCAACCCACCTTTCACACTATCCCAGTGGAGATAAGCTCCAGTTCTCCTGCTACAGTTGTTAAGAAAATGTACGGATAATTTTAGTGATACATATTTTTAAAAGCTTATTTAAAGCCTACAATCATGCCATAGATCACAGTAGCTGTTCTGTGTTTGTAGAAGTCTGTAGCGGTGAGTCCTGTTCCTTGTGTGCAAACAGTATTTTCAGAACTAATAGCTCTGTGCTCATCCAGTTTCCTGTTTCAGATGAAAACTCATAAGCTGCTCAACTTTTACTGCAGGCCACACATACACACGCAAACAATTAAGGAAAACATTAAATTATTAATCAGTTCTGCACAATTTTATTAGTCACAAATCCTTCAATTGTGGACTTCACTTGAGGAAATGTAATGATTTTTTGAGTTTCTCTGACATCCTGCCGCATTTTTCTATGGTTATGGGGGTTTCATGAAAGCAGGTCTGTGGTCAGTCAATTCAAATACAGCCTTGTGTTTCAGCCCCATCTTCATGTTTCACAGCAGTACTCTTGTGAAAGTATATACTCAGTATACAATCTCTACTTTAGTTCTGGTATCTCTAAAATTATATCCTGTCTCAGAGTGACACTGAAAAACTAGTTCATGCATTTATTACTTCCAGGCTGGACGACTGTAATTCATTATTATCAGGATGTCCTAAAAACTTGCTGAAAAGCCTTCAGCT
>NW_005188295.1:7355-8525 GCF_000239375.1 Pundamilia nyererei
AACTGGATAACATAAGACATGCAGCATGAAACACATAAAGGGTGAGGGAAACTTAAACACAGGGGTAGAAAACAAAAGGGGAATCTAATGAACAAATTAACTTAGCTAGCCTAAAGAACTTAAAAATAAACATCAACATCCAAATAAACTAAAACTTAAAACGCTGGGTCAACAGACCCAGTAAGTGACAATGAGAGCTCGTCGTCACAGGGGACTGTGGTGACAAGGCTACAGGATCTGCCGGCAGCGGCTACGCTTGCTGTGCCAGAGCAAACCGAGCCCAGATGCCCAGGGTCTGAGGGCCCCCTACCCCCCGGAAAGGGCCCGACTGAGCCACGGGCACCAGGCCCCGCCAAGCAGCCACCAGAAGTAAGGAGGTACATACCTGAACGCCAAGCCCCAGACACTGAGAACTACTGATGCACCGATGGCTGAGGGGCATCAGCCACCAGCAGGGAGTGTGGTGGGGGGGAAATAACCTCCCAAACCTGGGGAGGTATTCCCAGAGAGATGGAGTCTAAGACCCATTCGGATCGGGGAAAACAGTACCAGCACCACCAAGCCCCACAGAGCCCGAGGCGGCCCCCCCGACCCCACCACAGAGGAAACTGCACCCACCCCGTTATCCAATCATCTCCCAGACTACATGAGACACCAGACACCCAGGTTGAGTTCATTCTCCACCTCTACTATCCGGTTGTTCAGTGATGACGCGACGAATCCTACTTCCTGGTCTAAAGTAGTCTGCGTTTAATATGGCTTTTGTGTTGTTAACATGTTTAATGTTATGTATTTTCTTCTATTTGATCTCAAAAAGCTCCTAAAACAGTCAGCGATCACTGTTGAACTCCCTCGGCTTTTATTACCGCTAATCATTTATTTAAGCTCAGTTTTTAAAACCTTAGGATGTAACTACAGCCCAGCCCATGCAGCAGTATATGAATGACTAACCCTCGTATTGTGGATGGATTATCTCAGTTGCTCTCCTGGCTGAAGTTTGGTCCTTTTACAGCATCCTGCCATGCGATTACATTTGTTCCTGACCACCGAGAACACTCACATTAACTTTTTTCGAGTGGAAAAAAAGTTAGCTTGTTTATATTATGCTAACATAGCTGTGTCGCTAGCGGTCACGTAGCACATCATTATATACCAGCTACACTGTAAAAA
>NW_005188295.1:37092-39652 GCF_000239375.1 Pundamilia nyererei
CTTGTTTAGGCTGCCAGTTAACTGCATTTATGCCCAAAGTTTTCTTCTAAGCATTTTGGTGAAACTGACGGCAGATGCCTCAAATTCACTTCTGTTTATGTAAAACTGCCCTCTAGTGGAAGGTGGCCTGATATGATTTTAAACAGCACTTTTACACACCTGGTATTCCCAGATTGTTTCCCATCAAAGTACAAACAGGCCCAACCTGCATTGCTTCTAGGCTCAGGCATGCTCAGGTAAAGAAGGTCCAAAAAGTTCAAGGACCATGGACTCTGCTTTCTAAACTAACAAAACACTTTAACTTTCTTAGCTTGCACAATGAAACATTAAAATGTGTTTTCCTCTAGTGGTCACAGAGCACAGTAAACTATAGTAATAAATGAAAAATGACAATTTACATATCACTTCACAGAAGAACAACAAACTAAAAATGCAGATTACCCACTCTGAGTTTCTTTTTTGTCATACAGACAAAGACTAGAGCAAAGATCAACAGTGAGCACCACTGAAGGCACCAGTAAATCCATTAACCGCTCTCTCTTGTGCCACAAGTAGGTAAAAGAGCATCTCTGAGCAAACAGGATGTAAAACCTTGAGGCAGATGTGCTACAGCAGCGGAAGACCACACTGGCTGAAACTGCTGTCAGCTAAGAACAGGAAACCGAGGCTAAAATTCACTCAGGCTCACCAAATATAAAAAAGATTCTAAAATCACGTCCTGGTCTTATGAGTCTCAAAGTGTGCTGAGAAATTCAAATGTTAGGGGCAGAATTTAGTGTAAACGACATGAAAGCATGGATCCACCCCACCTTGGATCAGTGGTTTAGGCTGCTGGTGCAGTAACAGCTTGCAAAAAGTGACTCATGGACCTTTAGTGGACAGAGAACGGTCTCCAAAAAAGGGGCCCCAATGTGTTGGGCAACTAAAACATCACTTTAAAGAAAGAATGGTAGAATGTCTCATCAAAACTGCATCACTTAGTCTCCCCACTTCTCAGTTTTTACTACAAAAGGAGCTGCTGCACAAATCCATTATTTTTTTAAACAGAAGAAACTGTGTAAATATCAGATATGTTGGTTTTGTACTATTTTCTGTCAAATAACATTTAAACTTGAATTTGTTCAGTTGATGATTATTTGACTTTCTGTTTTCTTTTACGTTTGGCACACATTCTACATATGTGGGGGGAAACGTGCAGGAAGAGGGCGGGGCTTAATCTCTATAACATAAAGAATGAAACGGTCATATCAGTCAAGAGGACAATGAAGGAAGCAACTCTACTCTGCAAGTAAAGAACATCTTTGTTTTAAACATTGAACTTTTATTGTCTGCTGTGTTAATCACTGATGATGGAGGACACATGAACAAGAAGTCAGGCTGATGTAACAGCAGATTAAAGAGTTGTTTCTTCCATGTTAACCAGTGAAATCCACAGAAATGAGTCAGTTATTACATCAGCTGACCTTTAAAGTGGACACAGGTCTTCATGATCAGAGCTACAAGTTGTGTCTATGTTCTTCATGCCGCCACACAACCATGACGAAGCAAGTGAAATAACAACCTTGAAGGCACAAAGACACAAATTTGTGCTGAAGTGTCGATAAACTCTGAAGAAAAAACAACAGTTCCACGCTGTGTTGGGAAAACCATCATCTGTGATTGTGACTTTTCTCCAGATGCTGACAGCTGTGATCATAGAGCGCAGAAGCTGAACTGAAGTGAAATAATTACATTCTCAACAAAGTGTTTACATGTGAGCAGTTACACATGAATGATTAACACATAACAGGCAATGACTTACCTTCCTGTGCTGCAGCTCCCAGCCACTTATAATAAAATTGCATCCCAGGGTCACACTAATACTGTCAACAATTTCAAATGCAGCTTTCAAATTTTTAAATCACATATTGGATCTGCACACAATGTGTTGTTGATATTCTTTCATATTCTAATCTTAATGTCCTTTCTTCCTACTTTTGATTTCAGTACTTTGCTGGACAACAATTGAAGGTCAGTAAACTTCAAACATCATATTTAAACTTCTTTAAATATGATGTTTAGTCTTAATGCGCTTAAAAGGGTGATTGAGGAGTCAAAAACCAATCCAGTTCCTAGATGATTGTTTGTTTTTCACTGAGCGACACAAAATCAAATTTTTACTGTTTAGGCTTTTGTTTAACATTTTTATATTCCTTTTTGCAAGTAATGAAACATTTTAATTTTAACCCTCACAGCTCGTCTGACTGTGAGTCCCAGCAGCTCTCAGTTCTTCGGAGGAGAGTTTATGTCTGAGCTGTGAGGAGGACGACAGCTCTGCTGAGGAGAAACACAAACAAACAACAGAGGACTCAGTGTGGAGCTGACTGGGTAAGGTGGTCTGGTTCCATCTGTAACATCTATGAATGGCACAGTGGAGTTTACTGGTGTGAGTCCAGAGAGGGTCCCATCAGTAACATGGTTAACCTGACAGTCACTGGTAAGCTGAGTGTGTGGAGTTAGTGTTGATGAAGCTGTGTGTAAATGGATGAAATGCTGTAGTTTGTCTCTGTGTTGAGGTGGA
>NW_005188295.1:39811-41111 GCF_000239375.1 Pundamilia nyererei
TCATCAGGAAGCAGCCTACAGGTCACATGACCATCCAGCATGTTTCCAGGTCTGATGAAGGCCTCTACAAGTGTGACATCAGCGGTCATGGAGAGTCTCCATCCAGCTGGATCACTGTCACAGGTGACACACTCACCTGTCTGTGTTTCTGCAGCTTTCAACATTCACAATGTGACTTTTAGCTGATGTTCTTTATTTAAGGGAGATCTACACCCACACCTCCACCGTCTGGTTGGAGTGGCTCCTCCACCACTTCCGGCAGGAGCAGCCCTTCACCCGGCTGTTCCCCCTCTTCCGGCATTCAAGGACCCCCCGCGCGCCTTGTCCACCACCTCTGGCTGGCAAGGTGTCCCACATGGCAGACAGCTGGCATGGTTCTCCAGCGATGAAATGGAACCAGCAGGCACAGAAAAATCTGGCAGTGGTAATGCTGGCTGGAGCTGTTCAGGGCATTGGCTCTGCCCAGGCCGTGACAGCAAGGTGCAATCCTCAGCTGGCTAAATGAGTTCACGGAAGCTTCCAGAAGAGGACGGAGACGGCTGGGTCAACGCGCTCGGGCTCTCAGCAGAAACTAATTGCTCAGACAGCTGAGATGGCAAGGCAGAGTTTCCAGGTAATGCAGGTTGTGTTGGCTTCTTAGTCTCCAGGAGTCCAGAGTCAGCAGAAGGCTGAAACTCAGCCTCTTGGGAGGCCCTGGGAATGACAGTCTCCAATAAGGCCAGTTTTTGAGAAGCAGCTAAAGTCTTAATAGGATTTGCTCTCTGCTTTGAATAAGCAATCAAAAAACAATCCTTTAAATTAACAGGCTTTGAATAAACAGTCCCAGTTATATTTACTCCCTATATCCATAGGGCCAGAGGATGTGGCCTCTGAGGAAACAGTTTTTGAATGTACAATTTGAGAACTTACAGACACAGAGATGCTAGTTTACAGATACTGAAGAGCTATGTTCAGGGTTGACAAACTCTAGCGTGCTAGATCAGCTGCTATACAAACAGTCCTTGAGTTTGTTTCTGCTGATCAATGTTTATGCTTAAATCTTCAGAGCAGGGGTTACCACTCTGTGTATACATAGCTCCACGCACAGAAAGGGAGGGTGAAGAGCGGCGCTACAGCGCAACAAAACAGGTGAAGCAACTCAACCACCTGAATAGGTGACTCAGACCCCAGACTCTGCTTCCTCTACAGATGTCAGCAAAAGCCCAAAAGCACAAGGTGTGCAATACTCAGAGACATGGCCAAGGTAAGAAAGGCTGAAAGACGACCACCACTGAACAAGACACACAAGCTGAAACGTCAA
>NW_005188295.1:42214-44292 GCF_000239375.1 Pundamilia nyererei
GTAACTATTACTGATCTAAAAGCATATAAATGACTTAAGTTGTAATTTGGAGCAAGTCTAATCTTTAACAAGAAGCTGATATAGCAGGATGGGTGAGTTTTAGCACCAGGCGTGTGTGTCTGTGTGTGCAAGTTTTCTTGCGTGTGATGAGTCAATGGGGAGAAAAAAAAAGAAAAATCAGCCACATCCTCCTGAGTGACGGGTCCCAAGGAACCATAGTCTGGTGCTGCCATCTACTGACACTAAAGTGCACCAACAAGCCCTCCAACACTGAGTCTGCACAAGTGAAAGGTCACTAACTCGCATAATGAATGTGCAACACCCCTTTTTTATATTTTGAGATGAAAGGAAGGCAAAAGTGACTCGAACAACCACTCGTTACAACAAAAGGATACTTACTGTTCTCTGAATGCACCGCATGTGAAGGAGATTCTGTAGCAGCAGAAACCACACCAGCTGAAACTCCTGTCAGCTAACAACAGGAAACCGAGGCTGCAATTCACACATTCACTAACCAAATGTAAATAAAAGATTCTAAAAACACTGCCTGGTCTGGTTAGTTTCAATATATACTGAGAGATTTAGACGGTAGGGTCAGAATTTGATGTAAACAAGGTAAAGCACGGACCCATCCTGTTTCGTATCAATGATTCTGCTGCTGGTGCGGTGACAGCCTGCGCAAGCGTCTTTGTGGGCAACAGTCTCCAAGAACCCCACTATGCTCAACAGCTAAAACTGCATATCAGGGAAGACTGGGAAATTTTCACCACTGCATCCCTATTCTCCCAGCTCTTCATTGTTAAAGTGTTGCTAAAGAGAAGCTGCCAAACAACACAACACATTTTCAAACACTAAAAGTGGTTAAATTATTGAAAGTGCAGCTTTGTACTCTTTTCTGTCAAATAATTTTTAAACTACAATTTGAATTGAATGATTTTTTGTTTTAATTTATATTTGTCACACATCTTACACATATAGAAAAAAGACAAGCTGGTGAAGAGGGTGGGGTTTACCTTGTCTCTATAACAAAAAGGAACAAAAGGTCACGTCAGTTAAGAGGACGATGAAGGAAGCGTCTGTACTATGTCTGCTCTGTGAGTAAAGCATGAATTTTTTGGTTTTTCTTATGATGAACTTTTACTTTCTGTTCTGTTAATCAAAAGTGATGAAGGAAAAAGAAGAATAAAAGCACCACGTTATGGTAGTGCTCTTTATGCCACCAGTACAGTGAGAAAAAAAAAAACCCTAATAGTGCAAAAAGACAGTTTTGTGTGACATTTACAGAGGAAATTATACTGCAAAGATTTCTTTCTATACTGTATATTCATTATTATCGACTTCTAAATCTACCTATGAATTTACATGAAAGACGAAGAAGAGTTTTTCCTTAAATTGTTCTCACACCCCCTCCTCGACCTCTGCTTCGAGGATTCTGACATTTAGTGTGACTCAGAAGTGTTGATTCATTCAAACTAACATAATCATCCTGCTTTAATCATCCCACTCCATACATGACATTATTCTTTAGTCTTTATTCTATACTAACCTAATTGTAATTTCTCCTTAGTTCTGACATCGGTGTTTTACTGGACAACAAACCAAGGTCAGTAAACGTCTTTTTTTAAATATAAATTGCTAAAATGGTGATCAGAATCAGAAATATCTGGTGTGTAGATGCTTGTCTATAGCACATTTAAATCTTATTTTCATTCTATAGGCTGATTTCATCTAAACAATAATTTATATTACTTTTGAAGTTAATGAAAAGCTTATTTTTAACCCTCACAGCTCGTCTGACTGTGAGTCCCAGCAGCTCTCAGTTCTTTGACGGAGACTCTGTGTCTCTGAGCTGTGAGGAGGACGACAACTCTGCTGGATGGACTCTGAGGAGAAACACAAGCAAAGAAACCAGGACTCAGTGTGGAGCTGGGTTTGGAGAATCAGCTGGTTCTTCATGTACCTTCAACCACATCGTCCTACTGGACAGTGGAGTTTACTGGTGTGAGTCCAGAGAGGGTCCCATCAGTAACATGGTTAACCTGACAGTCACTGGTAAGCTGAGTGTGTGGAGTTAGTGT
>NW_005188295.1:46305-48253 GCF_000239375.1 Pundamilia nyererei
TGCTCTATAAAAACATATAGAAAGACACGTAGCAAACAAAGGAGACCTAGATACAGAATATTGACCTTTTGTCAGAGTAAAAACCCACAGCAACAGTCTCCACCTGTTATATGTTGTTCCTGTAAACTGCGTGAGACCTTCGGTATCTTGTGGTTGAAATGTATCAAAGAGCAGGGGGTGCACCTGCAGATGCTGTGTGATCTGAAGTTTCACATATACTGTTTATAGTATTCATAATTCAGTGTGTTAGGGTGATTAATACTTAAAATGCAGGTTTGCGCCTGAGAGACTTTAGACATTGAAACCTTTCGTTAAGATACGTCTGAACTGTAACTGGTTTGACGTGTTCCTCGCTCTCTGTATATGAATATAACAGACGGGCCAGGTTTGTGCACAGGTGCTTATTGTTTCTCATGATGTTTTAAACGGTGTGTGCTTGTGTGTTCAGATTGTGAAGCCAGAGCTCTGTACTGAAGATTCCCACCAGTCCAGCCGATGACTTCCAGCTACTGGTCCAACCGACCCATAAGACCCAGGACATAGATGTGTAATACTCATATATTTCCGTGTGTTTTTCTCATCACCTTACACAGCCAGCACGCTTGCCTTATCAAGAGTATGTATAGTATGTAATGCATTAATGCAGTAATGGAATGCACTGTATATGATCCCCTATTGATCTTTCTATCGATCTATTTAATTTCTAAGTGGGAGACCGTGTTGTCTGCTCCACAGCAGTGATCTAGTTTTTCTGCAGAATCAATAAACTTTGGTCTCACTTTTGTTCTCGTGTGGTTCTGTGGGTTTCAGAAAGATGTCTGATGCTAACTGATACACGCCACAGCTGCACACTATAAACAGCAGGAGCATTATTCAGTGGCTGGAAACTTCAGAGAAAAAAAAGTCAGAACAAAGTGCGTACGTGTTCGTGATAGGAAATGAAGTCTGTTGGGCTATGGATGGCTGCACTGGGAGATGACGTTTAACTTAAGAAGCTGTACACCGCATCTTAGCTGGCGTGCAGTTTGCTGTCTGTGGTTCAAAGTCTGTTACACTCTCCAAGGTCCCAAAAAAAAGAAATCGGTTACATCTGTTGTTTCAAACAAATAGAGCTGAGTGTCTTTTTCAAATGATCAGCTAGTTACAAGTCTAATAGATACATAATGAGCAGATTCCAACTCATTTTTTAATGTCTTACCTTCACAGCAGCACATCAACAGCCCAGTGCTCCTGCAGCTGTCGTACACAGATGTTATTACAAGTTAGTGTAGTTTCTTCAAGTTCCTTCTTATTGTCAGCTCTCATTAAAATAGCAACTGCTCTCTTGCACTAGTCATGCATTTGTGAAATAATAAAGTAAACACCTGTTAAAGTGTTTCTGTCATAGCAGTGTGAGTGGCGGGCAGATGTGACAGCAGTGTGCAGAACGCACATGCAGGGTTTTCTTTGTTGCAATAAGAAAAGCAGTATTTGTAATATCACCATTTAGCATTTAGGTAACAGATGTGAAGTCGTGGTTTTAAAGTAGAGTTTAATGAGCTGATTTAGCAGCAAAAGTGATTCTTGGATGTGGCACCAGCTCTGGCCGCTCTGACCACCATCTCAACAATAAACCAACATCTAGTGCTGCCATCTACTGACACTAAAGTGCACCAACTAGCTGTACAACTCTGTGTCTGCACCAGTGAAAGGTGCTAACCTAACAATGTAAAGGTGCAGGAGCTGTTTTGCATCTGATATGAAAGAAACCAATAGGAGAGCCTCAAAATGTCTTCTGTAAATACTCAGTCACACAGCTACTAACCAGGCCCAACCTGCATAGTTGCTAACATCAGATGTTATATGGCACCTCCAGTGCGGAGCATAAAAAGCAGAAACACAATTGTGATACCTACAGGAGTTCACGAGCTCGTGTATATAGTGTAGGAGGGTTGAAATGGTAGGAAGA
>NW_005188295.1:49327-50987 GCF_000239375.1 Pundamilia nyererei
GCAACTCTCACTCCAACTTCCACAGAGGCCGGTGTGGGGACGTCCCACCACATGTACTTTTAGCAATATTTGCAATACTTGGGGACTTCATAATGAATGCCATGTTGCTGTTAATGACCACCCGCCATGACCACCTTATCAAGGGGATTAAACAAGTTAGGCCACGAGACCATGGAAGTTATCTCTGACCAAAATGCGTATAAATTAGTGGCCATGCTTTCAGAAGCTCTTCCAAGGTTTCAAGCTTTCAAGCTTTCAATATGTTATATAACTTTCCTAAAAGGGAAGTCTCTGCAGTCTCCCTCTGTATATCTGTATGTCTCGGTAATGGAAGATAATTACACTGGCAGTAAAAATCAACACGATCACTCATGCATGGTGCAACGCACCAGATTGCAAAAATGCTTGACTGGCCGACATGAAAATAAGCACAAGAACCAACAGGTCATCTCCTGACCAAGAGAGTCAATGCCCATCATGTTAAAATGTCTAGCTTTACAGCTGAAATAAACTGGTGTGCAGCTGACTACAATTTTTTATTAGTTTCTATATATATGTCTCAATAAAAACAAACTTGGATAATGCAGTAAGAGGCATGTGTGACAGGTGAGACCTGAGTCTGGGAACCGCCCCTGGTGGGCGGAGCTGGTCTTTGCTCCTTTCATAAGCTCAGGTGTGGGCAATTAGGTATTCCTCAGCAAACCTGAAGCTGCCAGTGCTTGGTCCAAGTTGGTGTTTTTAATTTCTTTCCATGAAAGCTTGATGCGGGTCCCCCTAATCTTCTGTTAGAATTGTAGGTTACACAACAATGTACCACTGGAGCTCTGGTTGTTGTGGCCGAGGTTTACAGTTATCTGCACACTTGTAGGTAGGAAACATTGCGTTCCCGTGAGAACAGTGTAGTGGACTTCACCGCCACTGACCCACATTTATTAGGGTGTTTAGAGCATTTTTCATGGATTATCGATGGTATGACCTGCGGTCTGGTTCAGACCATCCGAGAAAGTGTGCTTTAGTTTTGTCCAGTGAAATTTTTGGTGGGTGTGTGTGTGTGTGTGTGTGTTTTTTTTTTGTTTTTTTTTATAAATTCAATCTCTTACTTGATTTAATTAGATATGAGTGCCTGATAATTTAGCACTCCACCCTGTAGTTCAAATATGATCACTTAGGACAAAACGTTAGTGTTTAGGCTGCCAAAAGTGTCTTTCTTATTATTTCAGAACATGTCATAGCCCACACAGAGACCCCCTGAGCCAGATGGCTACAGCAGAGAGCCTTTTCACAAGTCTAAATGCTACATTTATATCTATATATCTATGTCCTAGTATGACTTAAGCAAATGCCGCTGATGCAGACACACATAAATCGAACCGATATGCAACTCACATGTAGACACAGGCACGAGAAGGCAGGCAGACATCCAAATCCAGTAGTGTAACACAGATGTTACAGTGGGCATTTTCCACCTTCTGTAGATCTTTTGATCTCACACAGAATTGAGAAGAAACAAACAAAAAATCAGAACCTGCTTCTAATTTCTTATCCTAAGCAAGTCAGATTAAGCAAAGCTGGAAAGTCACCGACTGAGGGAACATGACGGTTTACTACATCTACACTCTTCCCATTGAGAAACTGGAGGTTGAGTAAGGGTGTGAGTTGG
>NW_005188296.1:0-1150 GCF_000239375.1 Pundamilia nyererei
AAAGATGGCTCCCTCATCAGGAAGCAGCCTACAGGTCACATGACCATCCAGCATGTTTCCAGGTCTGATGAAGGCCTCTACAAGTGTGACATCAGCGGTCACAGAGAGTCTCCATCCAGCTGGATCACTGTCACAGGTGAGGGGCTTCACTCTGATTTCATCTTCCTTTGTCCATATATTCAGTGAACAAAAGTCTGCAGTGAGACATTCAACCACAACCTCGCCCACCAGCTCTACAAATAGGCCCCCTACCTCTTCTTTGACCCCATCCCCCACCACACTCCACCTTGTGATGAGACTGGTCTGTCACCTGGTTATGTTCTGTCCATACGTCATCTCCACTCTCCTTGTGGTGTCTTTATATCGACGCAGAGCCAAAGGTAACTCTCTGAGTAGCTTTTGTTATTTACTAAGCTCGATTGCTTTTACCTGATTTAAATATGTCTTATGATTTCATGTTACAGGAAATGACCCCACCATCTCCTTGGAAACAGCAACCAATGATGAGGAGAAATCGTCTGAGGACTATGATGATATTGCCGAGGTGACCGCTGAGCATCCGTTCTAAGCTTATTCTCCATCAGATGGTGGTTATCAGGTCACTGTGACTAAATTATTTCATAAAAGTTATCATAATACGAGGCTTTGTTTGTGTGAACTTTTAAATAAAGTTTTGATTGTTCTATCAGCTCACATCCTTTTCTTCTTTTTTAATGTGTCAGTTTGACAGAAAGAGCTCGTTGACGTTGATGTTACTTTGTCCCTTTTATATTATAGGTTTTATGTTAGCGTCAATGAGAAGGAAGATATGCAGGGTTGATCAACAACAACACAAGTACATGTCAGCAGTTAAGATGATTGTGGTAGTAAACCCAAACAGGCTCTGCTGCCTTGTATGTTTGGCAGAAATAGAAAACAGTGATGTCACATCATTAATAACAAATTGATTACCTGATTACCAAAGTCAGAAAAATAAATCAAATCAAAACAAAAAAATATATATATATATTAACAACCGGTGGTGTAACCCTGCCAACATAACAATCAAAGAAAGGATTTGTTGCCCGGACACTGAACTGTGTGCTGTTGGACTCAGGCCGTATTATTTACCCAGGGAATTCTCTCACGTCATCTTGGTGGCTGTTTATGT
>NW_005188296.1:3795-8472 GCF_000239375.1 Pundamilia nyererei
GCTGCTGAGAGTGTTTCCTCGCTGGATTATTGTGTAACACTCGTCAGTGTCATCACCTATCTGAGCCCTTTTTCCGAGTTTCTGTCGTGCCACTACTTACCTGCCTTTCCTCTCTGTGCCAGATTTCTCGCCAGCCTGAGGACCGCCGTTCAGTGACCTAAAGACCGGAGCCCGAGCTACCTGAGCTTCAGTGGATTGTGTATATAGCCGTTCCCTTTCCATGCCTGTGTTCCCCGGAGACCCTCTTCCTGTGCCCCCTCACTTGTATATACCCGCACCTGGTGTCTACGTGTAAATAAAATTGTGAACCTTAGTGACGGTCTGCCTCCGTGTCTCTCCTGAGCCTGACACAGGCTGCTGATGGTGGAGATGTAGAGGTGTGGGCCATATTTTCTTGGTACCCTTCCTTGAACGTTAAAATGAGGTCACTGCACTCAGATCGTTTCAACAGTCACCAGATCTCAACAGACGACCTTCGGAATGTGGTTGAACTGGAGGAAGACAAATCTGAAGCAAATATGTGACACTATCATGTGAACATGACTGAAAAATGTTTCCAGCATCTTGTTGAATCAGTGCCATGAAGATTTAACACAGTTCTGAAGGCAAAAAACGGAGTTCCATCCCAGTAGAAGCGAAGTGTACCTAATATAACGACCTATACATAATAATGTTTGATCTTTTGGCTGTTTACATTCTCGCACTTTGTTGGTCTTGTTTAACTCCAGCATATCATCTGGTGCACTTTATCAATTATTAATTCATTTATTCAATATTAAGACAGAAAGATATTAAATGTTTAAATATAAATAATTAATTATACTGTACACTACCATATGGAGCACATATCTGATATGCTTGGGCATACCAGAGTCTGCAGCTCACTGACATCAGCAGCTACAGAGCATCTCCTCTGCTGCAGCATCTTCAGGACAGAAGCAGCTCCCAGTGTTGGTGAACTTCATTAGAGCAGATGATCCACACTCTTCATGGTTTACCTGTATCATCTAACAGCACAATCTCAATTGCCAGGTACAAGGTCCAAAGCAAACTATGTGTAAAAGAGAATGTGGGTGTGACAAAGGAAAGACAGCTGTGGCAAAAATGCCAGTCACTATAACAGATGAATTTAATTTTCTTGGGGATGGCGTCCATCATATTCTACAGAAACTTGCACAGTTTTGTTTCCTTGTCTTGGCTCAATATCTTTTGTGTAGTGTTGGCAGGAAGACTGTGACAGGTCAACCCGTATGAAGCCTTCCCTGTTTTCTGGATAAAAAAGACTTTAGAAATGTGTTTCCCATACTGATGACTAATCACAGTGTCGGTCTTTGTCTCAATAAGAGAAGTTTTATCTGTTTCTGACGGCAAGTCAGTGGTCAACACAGCCTGATTACTGATGCAGTCACTCATCAGAAATCAGACCACCTCCAGCTCACTTCCTGTCAGCTGAACCACAATCAGGTACAGAAACATGCACGTTGTTTCCACAAATCTGCAACACGACCAGCACAACAGATGGCTAAGACAAAAATTAATCAAACTATTTGATAATTAATGTTGAGATTCTCTCATAGAGGCAGGATACACCCTGGGCAGGTTCGCCAGTCTTTAACTATTTTAAAAGGTTTTTTTTCTCATTGTTGTTGCAGACTGACAGAGAAACCTTTGCTTCCACTGAAAACCACAACACTGGTATCCTGTCAGAGAGGAAGAGGAGGAGGATTTGACTTTGAACTGGTCAAAGTGTTGATCTGATATCACCAAGTGTGGGATGAAGAACGCGTCTGTGCTGTGCCTGCTCTGTAAGTACACTGTAAAACATCTACTGGTTCTTCATCACAAACATCCATTATGGTGTACAATCAGAGGTGTTTTAGATCAGTTTTGATTGAGGAGACTGAGGCGAAGATTCGGGTCAACAGGAAATATTTAACTATAAGTAAATACAGTGCAAGTGACCGATATAGAAATATTGCAGCAATCATACAGATGGGTGCACAGGAGTTTAAACAAAGTCGGAATACAGTTTTCAAATGTGATGAATTGTGTTTTTTTTTTTGTTAAAGTCAGAATCCTGCAGAAGCAATATACTTAAAGAAATGGTACTTATTCAGCAAAATCATATAGATGATATTATTGCATCATATTGTTTTACTTAATTGTGTTTCAATGTTTGAGATGGTTAGAACAACTTACATACTGCTGAGTAACTTTATAGTTATAGTTATAGCATCACATAGTAAGTAAATGAATGGCAAGGAGTACAATCTTCAAAATATAGTGGAGGAGAAATAGAAAACTACAAAACAAAGGTTTAAACATATGGTATGAATCATACTCTGTAAGTACTTTATATTCAGTCATGTCAACACTCTGTGTAGGATATAGGAGAATAAACTGTTTCTTCCTCTCTCCACTTATTAGTGTGTAATTCAACCAAACCCATGCCGTCTGTGTTCTCCACAGTCTGGTGGTTTCTCTGCTGTTTCGTTGAATGCCAAACTCAAAATTACATGAGTCTCATTTCTCTTTAGTTCTGATGTCACTGCTGAGCAGCTCAACATGTTAAGGTCAGTCAATTTAAGCCATAACTGAGTTACACCAATGGTCCTTTTTTATGCTTTGCTGTAGCATGAGATGATAATTATTACAGTAATTGATGGACTGCTGAATATTTGACCCTCAAAAAATTGAAGGACGTATATTCACCCTTAAAATAATTCCAGATACGAAAAACTGATCAGTATTTGATAGAGTTGATTTAATAAGGAGGCAGACAGTCTGAGACTTGAGATTTAAGTGGTTTTAACAGACTAGAAGAAGAAAATAATTTTGCTTGCATAATATCCCAAAACATCCCCCTCACAGCTCGTCTGACTGTGAGTCCCAGCAGCTCTCAGTTCTTTAAAGGAGACTTTGTGTCTCTGAGCTGTGAGGAGGACGACAGCTCTGCTGGATGGACTCTGAGGAGAAACACAAGCAAACAGCAGAGGACTCAGTGTGGAGATGTGTGGGGAACATCAGTTAACTCTTCCTGTGACATCAGCTACACCGTTGAACGAGACAGTGGAGTTTACTGGTGTGAGTCCAGAGAGGGTCCCATCAGTAACATGGTTAACCTGACAGTCACTGGTAAGCTGAGTGTGTGGAGTTAGTGTTGATGAAGCTGTGTGTAAATGGATGAAATGCTGTAGTTTGTCTCTGTGTTGAGGTGGATCAGTGATCCTGCAGAGTCCTGTCCTCCCTGTGATGGAGGGAGATGACGTCACTCTGCTCTGTAAAACAAAGACCACTCCCTCCAACCTCCCAGCTGCTTTCTATAAAGATGGCTCCCTCATCAGGAAGCAGCCTACAGGTCACATGACCATCCAGCATGTTTCCAGGTCTGATGAAGGCCTCTACAAGTGTGACATCAGCGGTCATGGAGAGTCTCCATCCAGCTGGATCACTGTCACAGGTGAGGAGCTTCACTCTTGATTTCACCTCTTATTTCATCCACATATTAACTGAACAGGTGGGATTCTCTCTGCAGGGAGACCTACAACCACAACCTCGCCCACCACTTCTACAAATATGCCACCTACCTCTGCTTTGTCCCCTTACTCTACCACCCTCCATCTTGTGATCAGAGTAGTCTGTCACCTGGTGGTGTTCTGTCCATACTTTATCTCCACTTTCATCGCGGTGTCTCTATATCGAGGCAGAGCCAAAGGTAACACCCTGAGTCTCCTCGATAATTTATCATTATCATTTATGATTGCTTTTGTATTATTTCTCTGATGACCTCATGTTACAGAAAATGACCCCACTATCCCCATGGCAACAGCAACCAATGCTGAGCAGAGATTGTGTGAGGACTATGATGATACTGGGGCGGTGACCACTGAGCATCAGTTCTAATCTCATGCTCCATCAGAGGGAGTTCACTGTGACTGAATTACATGTGATATCATAACACCTGGCTTTGCTCATGTGAACTTTATGAATAAAGGTTTTCCTTGTTGACATCCTGGTGTTGCTTTTTCACATTTTTGTAGTTTTTAAGTTTTATGTTAGTGTCAGTGAGAGGGAAGATATGCAGGCTTGATCGAGAACAGCATAAGCACATGTAAGAAGTTAACATGACATTCGTGTCTTTAGACTGTGGTAGTGAACCCACACAGACTCCTTTTCTGCTGCCTCGTATGTATGTTTTTATACAGACCCAGGCTCTATTTTAGCCGTCTGTTGTGTGGTTACTCTCAGCTGCAGTACTCGATTTTCAGATCTGTGTTTCTGATCTGGTCGCATTTCCCCACACAACCATGTATAGAGTTTACAGAGAATGGTCTGAAAAGAGAAACCCGATGTTGAACTGTGTTCCAACTCTGAAGGTGATGACAGTCTGCTTCTCCTCTGTTTTATTTACTTCAACTGAATCAATGAAAACAACCTGAATCACAGACACAGTCCTCAGACAGGGATAGAGACCAAAGTTGAACAAGTTTATCTTTTGGATCAGAGATTGCCGCGGAAGTGCCTGTTGTCGGTATATTTAGACATTTTCCAAATCACATTGTAGTGACGTATACAGAACACAATAAATTATATAATGTAAACAACTACCTGAAAAACAGGTAGAACGATACTTTTGTATCGTTTATTGCATTTACGGAGGGAGTGATGTATGCTGGG
>NW_005188296.1:9484-10514 GCF_000239375.1 Pundamilia nyererei
TTGACTGTGGGACTTTAATGTGTTAAAAGCAGGTTGAAGACGGCTCAGAAACATTTGAAGATTAAAATTTAGCATTATGGCTGCTGGTGGTTTGTAAAGCCTCTACTCAGCTGTATACTCAGCCGTGCTGCTCCGTCTTTTTCACCGACGTTTACGTGTTTGCGCGTGAGCAGTGTGAGTGGCCGTGGTGAGACCCTCACGAGCGATTGATGATCGGGAGCTGGTCGTGAGGTGTTAATCACTTCTCGTTGCCCCACGTATACTACACGACGCACGATGAAGGCCAAAATCAGTCCGATCACCAAATCGGTCGCACGACTCAAAAATCGGCTCAAAATGGGCCTAAAACCGCACAGTGTAAGCCCAGCATCAGAGCAGCAATGTTTGTTCCCCTCAGAGAAAGGGAAAAATGGGAAAAGTAAAACACCTGGCTGGAAAAAGTTAATATGGGCATGTGCAGTGAATATCAGCGCTATGTGGCCAGAAGTGTGATAATATAACTTATTTTGTATAATAAACAATTGCAAGGATAGATGATTACAACAAATAGATGACTAATACATAAAAGTAATACATAGATGAATAATGATGATGAGTTATGATGCGTAATCATGGCAACAAGCGGGTTTACAAACAGGAGCAGCTGATTAGCATTAGAAAAGCTGAAATAATACCTCAACTGAAGCTAATTGTACTAAATGCACTATATGTGCACTGTTACAAGAATGTTTTTCTTTCTATTATTTTCTATTATTTTAAGTTAAGCGGGACAGAGTTCTTTTAAAGAAAGATTTACTTATATTCTCAAAAGTTAAGCATGACAGGCTTCTGTTTAAGAAAGAGACCTGTTTTATTGTGTTAATGTTGTCATTTTGAGCTAAAAATAAATGGCTAAATGATCACTTGTTTCCCATGTGTTCATATCACAAAGAATAGAATATGCATCTACTTAAATCAACTTCAAGTCAAATGGTTAAAAAAATAATTTCGCACACAAAAAAAGAGCTAGAAAATTCACCACACTGGGAAG
>NW_005188296.1:12273-13858 GCF_000239375.1 Pundamilia nyererei
GCAAACAACCAGAACTCAAAGTAAAGAATCGATCTAACCAGGGTAGTATCGATCCGATACTGATCCCGACTTGGGATCGATACTATCGATATTTGGATCGATCCGCCCACCACTAGCTAGCTCCACACCAGCTGCTTGCGAACGCCAAACACACACCCAGGCTGTCACTAGTGACATGTTGAGCAGCTTGATTACTGACTTAGCAAAGAAAATTGGGGAAAATATCACGTCCTCCCTTAACTCCATGCACCAGCTAGCCCCCACCCAGCCACAGTCTCCCCAGTATATGCCCTCCAGCTGCAACGACCAGTCCCAGCTGAAGGTTGTTGTTCAGTCAGACACCAAAGCTCCACCATACTTCAGGGGTGACCACACGGATCTATTCCCCATCAGGGAATGGGAGGACATGATGAGATGTTATCTGCATAGAATCAGCTGTGACACAGATGAAGAAATGTTTACCATATTACTGTCTAGACTGACTGGCAAAGCCAGAGATGTGGTCAAAGTGTCACTTTGCTGCCGCGCTGAATTGAATGGGAATGATCTTATTACTGCTGTGTTTGACATACTGAGGTCTAACTTCATTGACTTGACATATTCCAGCCTGCCCATGAAAGATTTCTACAGTACAGTGGTTACACCTGAACACCGTTGGTGGTGACATAAGGCCATCCTAACCCAAAGACCCAAAACAGTCGAGACCCACAGTGAAGATTAAAATCAAGAAGCCACATTGCACAACAGCACGTAGAACCAATTCCACAGAGGCCAAAAAGTTCATCTCAGACCCATCCTGGCAGCACAAACAGCCACAGCACCACAGGAGCCGAGGACAACTAACAGACCGAGAGCCCAGGAAGAACACCAGCTCGCACAACCAGGGCATTGAGGCAGGTGCCCAAACACAATGGAAAGAGGCTGATCAAAAAAAGAAGGGATAAGAAAAAAAGAAGTTGGCCCCACCAACCCCCACTCATCTCCCGTCATATTGCTGTCAAAATTCAAAGACTGTCCCAGCTTCCCATCAAAGTACAAAGAGAGCACTGCAGAGAGGCCATAGAGCCTATTGATGGGATTCAAGAACCAGCTCTTTCGGCTCGGCTCACTAAAAAGAGCCGGCTCTTTCCTCTCCCAACCGGTTTGGCTCTTCAGGTTGTTTTGTTGTTTTAATTAATTTATTATTAACAACAATATAAAATTATGCACAAAAGGAATAACTAATGTTTTATTTATATATGTATATATATAAATATATACGGTGGGCCCCAGAGACAAAGCACGTACAAATTCCAAAAGACATTTCTAGCGTTAACACCACACACCAAATCCGGTTGTTGGTACTTCCTGGCTTGTGTAGCCACTAGGTAACAAAAAAGTTCAACACTGCTCCAAGCATCCTGGAGCACTTCTGTTGTGTTTTGTACGTGCTTCGGGATTTGTACGTGCCGTAAATATACTTTAAATATACTTTAAATATACTTTTCACTCCACATAAAATGTAACAAATAAATTACACAATACAAAAGACAACTAGTCACAGTTCAACTTTTAACTATTTAAATTTTCAGCTTTTTCCTTTTAA
>NW_005188296.1:44112-50949 GCF_000239375.1 Pundamilia nyererei
TGGTTTATATCTGACCCTGATAGACTGCAGGTCATAACTTCTTACCTGAAGTTCAGTTCACCTGACACTCGGACGGGCGGCCGCTTCGGGTCTCTCCTCCTGCCTCCCCTTTCTCTCATCCACCTGCTGGCCTCCACCACTTGCTAATATTACTGAATCTGTGGAAGCTCCGCGACAGCCACCACACGAAGTAACGAGTAACGACCCTATCTAAATCCCAGTAACGAGTAACGCGTTCCTGATTTTGGCATAATAACTAGTTACCGTGCTCGTTACCACAATAATAACGTAGTTACTGTAACGCGTTACTTTATAACGCGTTAGTCCCAACACTGCGTATGCAGGTAAACAACTTTGCAACTTTGTTTCGAGCAAAACAAATCTACTGTGTATGTGTGCAGGCAGACTTATGTGTGTCTTGACCTCAGTGCATGACCTCACTCAACAAACAAAGACATTTTAGAAGTATACATCCTGACTCCATTTGAGTCATCTGTTACCAGGCAAACTTCAATGCAGCAGGCTGCTGAATGCACACAGGCCTTTAATATGTGAAAGATTATTACATAACTATGCTCCCACCTGAAATACAGACTTTAATGTAACATCAACAGTTTCAATAAATGCTCTAATGAAATTATAATGATAAATCATAAGTGATGCAACAGTAATAATAATGATTATGAATAGTAACAGTAAAATAATATTTCATCCAGACAAGATTTTTAAAACCCATCTGAGGGATTAAGGAAGCGTAGTCTTAAACAGAAGCCCCAGGTACACCATCAGCCTGTTCATGTGTCTAACTGCTTTTCCCCACTCAATGACATGCCTGCAGGGGATCAAACCCCAGTAATCATTTTTCTTTTCTGTTCTGAGACATGTGAAGCTAGAGACACCAGCAACCATAGTCAATTGTCTTCCAGGGGCCAGAGCAAAACTGAGGGAAATTTAAAACTGCTGGCTAAACACAAATGGAAATTCCATAAAACTGTAATTCACATTGGCAGTAATGACACCTGGTTACATCAATCAGAGGTCATTAAAATCAATATTGAATCGATGTGTAAATTTGTCAAAACAAACTATGTAGTTTTCTCTGGTGTCCTCCCCAATCGGACCAGGAGTGACATCTTTATGACATGTTTAGCCGCATGTTCTCCTTAAATTGCTAACTGTCTGAGTGGTGTCCAAAAAATGATGTGAGCTTTATAGACAATTGGGGAACTTTAAAACAGAGTTAAAAGGGAGTTTTTCCTTTGCACTGTTGCCAAAATGCTTGCTCATAGGGGGTCATATGATTGTTGGGGTTTTCTCAGTTGTTTTATTGTAGGGTCTAGCTTACAATATAAATTCCCTTAAGGGAGATGTTGTTGTGATTTGGCGCTGTATAAATTAATTAGAACTGAAATTGAAATTGAATTGAATTTGTAAGTAATTATGCTTTCTCCTGACTTTAACTCAGTAAGGGTCCACTGCAGTCTTTAAGGCTTTGGTTGGCTGTCTATAACAAATTCTGTATTCCATATATTTCCTGCACAAAACCACTTTGGGGACCTGTGTTAAACTACAAATAACACGTACGTGCAAAGGTGTGGAGAAGCAGTAAGAAACAAAGTAAACTAACATTTTTTTCACCTGAATGTCACCTCACTCACCCCATCCTGAAAGCTTGATATCAACCTGAGTGTTGATACGATTATCTATGACACAAAGTTCACAAAATGCTGTGTTTATTATTTACTACAGCTGAGCACTTTATCATCCAAAATAAAAACTTATTGCTGCTGTTACATATCCTCCTGAGGACCGAGGAAAACATTTCTTTCACTTTAACACTTGTCCACTACAGAGGACACAATGAATAGGCTGGGTTTCAAGAGGACATAATCATGACTACGATGACCTGGATGACTGAGAACCTTCACAGACATAATCATGAAACGTGGGAGTTATTCTGATTTTCCAGCTTTGCTTTGAAAATCATCACAGGCTCCTTTATTCCTGGTATCACTCGGGTATTTCCAGGTAAAGGCAGAGCCTGATTATGGGTATAGGAGGAAATAAAGTTGAGTGTGGGTGGATGTTTTAGTGAAAACGAAGTCTGAGGCACAGTGAGTGATAGAATTATTTCTCTCAGTTTAAAATGTCATTTCAAATGTTTATCATCACAGGCTGTTTTATTCCTGGGTTCGAGGAGGTATTTACATACAAAGTTGGAGCCTGGCAGTATTTCGGTACAAGAGGAACTAAACCTTAATGCAGACGTATGTTGCAGTGAAAACGAAGCCTGAAGCATAATGAGTAATTAAAAAAGTTTCAAAAAATGCAATTTCAAATATTTACATGTTGACAAAATCCTCCAAAATTGGTGTAGGAGCCATATGAGTTGTTCCTTTTTGACTAAGTGGGTTGGTTTAAATGGACTCACTGTATTGGTGCACAGGTGTGGGGCGTGTCTCATGGGTGTGGTAGATGATAAATGTGGTTGCACTCACCTGTTCACTGCACCTGATGTTGATGAGCAGAAAGGTAGGGTGAGCATGAGGCAAAACTTTCTGTTGACCGCAGCTTGAATGATTTTGATGTATTTTAACTGTAACTTGATGGTTTTTGTATATTTGTGCACTAATTGATGCCATAGACCAAGTTGTAATTTGGCATAGTAGTTAGTGCAGTTATTGGTGAGTTGCAGTTATTTGTTTGTGCAGTCTGTGCATTTGTTAAATAGTTAATCCCAGGCACTGATTTGTATATTGGACAGTTGCATGTGGAATAAAAGGAGCAAATGGTACAGAAGTGTATTTTATGTGTTCATTGTTGCGCATCATCTGTGTCCTCATGTTTAGCCTGCCGCGGCCATCGGTTGGAGGAGCCGCAACAATTGGCCCATGTTGATCTTCATCAGTATTTAGCAGGCTAATGATGACTGTGTCATCTGCAAATTTAACCCTGTAAGACCCAACTGTAGCAGTCCCCCGGACCAAGGAAGAAATAGAGAGTCTCGACGGGTGCAGTAATTTTTACTTTCAGATTCATTCAGAATCTAACAGTGCTGAGGTGCGCCAATGCACTGTGAAAACTAAACAGAAACACAAAATACATTTTCTTAGACGCTTATTACAAATATGAACTCAAATAAAGCAGAAAATACAACAAAATATCAACTAAGCAATCAAATACAACTTGAAACATGTACCTCGCTCCACATTCCAAGGGCTGCAAATTGTTAATTTCGCTAGAGTCCGGTATCACGCTGCTTCACGCTTCATTGCCTACTGGGACATGTGCGCCACAAAAACCGGTCTGAGCTGGAAGTGCAGCTTCCCGCTAACTAAGCAACAGAGCCCTCTACTGGACACTACGCGTAGCTGTTCAGGCTTAGATCAATAAACAAAACTGGTCCTTTACACCAACCTATCAAAAAATAGCCACAAAAATCTGTTTTCTTGGAACTGAGATGTGAAGAAGAAGGAATGATACTCGGGCAGTTTGTCATTCACTCTCACCCTCTGAAACCTGTCTGTTAAAAAAAAAATCTAAAATCTTAGAGTATTTAAAAGTATTTGGAATCTGCTCCAGTTTGGATTTGGGAGACAGACACTCTCTACTTGTAAGATTAGGCTTAAATCTTTCCTTTTTGCTAAAGCATATAGTTAGGGCTGGACCAGGTGACCCTGAATCCTCCCTTAGTTATGCTGCAATAGGTGTAGGCTGCCGGGGCTTCCCATGATGCATTGAGTTTTTCCTTTCCAGTCACTTCTGGAATAGACCTCTGTGCATTGAATCGTTCTTGTTATTTGTTACTTGTTATATGCAAGATACTAACCCAGGGGTCAGCAACCTTTAACACCCAAAGAGCCATTTGGACCCAGTTTCCATGCAAAGGAAAACACTGGGAGCCGGAGATACTTTCTGACATCTAAAATGAAGATAAGACTGTATATATTGTTTTTTACCTTTATGCTTTATGTGTGTTGCTTATGAAATCCATGAAGTGCTACAGAGAAAACTACATTTTATTTATGTAATTAACACATTTTGAACTCTTAAAGAAATACAACAAAAGGAAAGGCACCCAGCTGAACTAAAATGATCCAGCAAACAAAAATTGTGAGCTGCCACCCTTATATTGCCTTTGGGCTTTTGGAGCCTTGACCTGACTTTTAAAAAAATAATTGGAAAAAAGCACTATGCTGCTAAAAAAAAAATTAAAAATAGATATTTGCAAAATTCTGCCTAAATATGTATTTTACCTGGTTAATGGTCTGCAGCGCTGTTGCAGGGGAGGTGGACGCACATGAGCGGCACCCGCAATCACGCCTCGCCGCTTTAACATCTGTGCCATCTATGCTATTGTGTTGTTGTTGGTATGTGTCGGGCTGTGAGCTTTAACACCGGCTATATGCGTACAGCAGCCGTGTGTGAAAAGTGGTCAATAAAGAGATGCTGAAAAGCATGTTGATGATGGAAACATCGTCGGGTCTGCTGTGATATGTTTACAATGGGACTTCTGCTCCTGAACCTCTACGCACAGTGTCTACAGATCGGGGCTGTACGAAGTCACTTTCATCTTTACACAGGACTGTAAGCTGTCATCTGTGAGGCGTGAGCGGTGTTTGTTTTTAACATAGTTCACGGTGGAGAACAGCTGCTGACATAATGTGAATCCGAAGATCCATAATTGGCCTACCTGGGGTTGAAAGTCTCGATAAATGCACAGCGTTTCGGCGGGTACACCGGCTTCTGCGAGTGTGAAGCTTATTTTGAGTGATGAAAAAATAATAGAATATAATTATATCTTTATATTTCAATATCACAATCTTCCAAATTAGAACTACAAGTTAAAAAATAACTAACATAAATAAAATACACTTCAGCTAAATACTTCTACTTCATTTTCCCAAACCACGCGGAGCCGCACTTTAAGGATTAAAGAGCCGCAGGTTGCCGACGCCTGGTGTAGGCTGCTGGGGGATTCGCTTGTGTTAGGGTCGTTGACCCGGTGTTTTCAGTTTTCAAGCTTTCCTCACATCAAGAAGCTGTCGATCAAAATCAATACAGCTCCTCCTGCATCTGGAGCCTGTGAGGGACATTTTATTCAGGCAGTACTCATGTTCACTGCTAAACAATTACAGCTTCAAAGCAAGAACTGTGAGAGCTAACTGCTGCTGAAGCTTAACCATCATTTCAGTGAGTGAAGAAATGGCACACTTCTGCTAAATATGCAGAGATAGATGCACACACAAAGTGAGCTGCCTTCTATGTACATATGTTGAAGTTGCCTCGTTCCAATGTTTTCTCTGAGGCTGCTGTGCCATTTGGAGTAAAAGTGAATATAAAGTATACAGCATATCTTGTCACTGGAAATGGTTTGCACTGTTCATATATTTATATTACTTACTATAGGTATGGGTTAAAGCTTTGTTATATAAAACTGAAATCTGGAAATTAGAATTGTTGTGCCTTAATTTGTTGATGTTTTTATATAAATTCTCTTCGAAAATACTAACATTTGTACATTTATTTTTGTTTATCTGATAGCATTTATTTTAAAAAAAAAAAAGTGAAAATTATGTCAGATTTTACAACCAGTTACTCAGTACTTGAGCAGTCTTTTCACCAACTACTTTTTTTAATCTTGAGTAATTTTTTTGAGGAATATTCCGGTTTAATGCTACTCTTACTTCAGAACAATTTTTAGGTACTTCACCCACTTCTGGCATTTAAGTCCTTAGTTTTCTCCAGCTCATTGTCTTGTCATTGTTGTGGTCAATTTCGCTTTTGTGTTTCAGTTCAATTCAGCCAATCCTTCACTCTTTCAGTCAGTCAGTCTCATGTTGTGTTTAACTTCCCCTTCTCCCTAAACAACCAATTATCACATGTTGCCTCATCATTTTTTTTGATTGGCTGACATGGTAAACTCTAACAACAATAGGGAAGGGGTGTGTTGTTTTTTTTTTTTTTCTTTTTTCACTCGCAAGCCGAGAGTGTTTGCTAGCGCTGTCTGTAGAAAACGCCATTTTACCGTTCTTCCCGTTGTAAACACCACTGTTTTGTTCAGAAAAAAACATTGCATGTACTTTTTATCATAACTCTGGTTTTACGTGGCCCATCGACACAATTCAAAAACTGGTATGTAGTTTGAAGTCCTCACTTTCGACCCAAGCTGAAATGGAGACTCTGAATCGCTGCATCTTGTAGCTTTGTTGTCTTAAATTGGTCATGTGATTTTTGACGCACCGGCGCGTCCGGCGACCCCAGAGGGTTAATTAATGGCAGGACTTCTTTAATCAGTTTAGTAGGAATGGGGTCTAAAAGACACGTTGATGGTTTTGAGGAAGTAATTACTGAAGTTAAATCAGAAAGATCAATTGGAGAAAAAGAGTCTACATAAATATCAACAGTAAAAGTAGCTGTAGATAATGTTACATCTGTGAGATGATTATGGGTAATTTATTTTCAGTATTGATTAAAATTTTATTTGTGAAGAAGTTCAAGAAATCATTACTAGTTAACGCTAAAGGAATGGTTGGCTCAACGGTGCTCTGACTTTTTTTCTACAGTCAGAGAAAAAACAGTGCTGAAGAGGAATCTAGGATTGGTCTTATTTTCTGTTTATCCGCTGGTCATTCGACATGACGAATGACTTCTGAAGTCTTAATTCAGCTCAAGACGCTGTAGATTCCCGTCAGTAACACTTTCGGTCTGCTAGTAAAACGTAGTTCTATTAATCTGCGCTTGAACCAGATGTAAGTTCCAAAAAACTGAATTTTGGAACTGAAACTGAATGGTGAGAAGCAGGGGCGGAGCGTGGGGGTGGCTTACTGGGCTTAA
>NW_005188297.1:0-1125 GCF_000239375.1 Pundamilia nyererei
TGTGATCACACTTCAATGAGCTGTATTTAAACATTATAGTGATGAAACCAGGACAGCAGGCAAACACCACCGGGACGTCCTCTTCATTAAGCTTCACACACACACACATTTAACACCCCGTTTAACTACAGATCTGATGACGATGGTAAATGGAGTTCACACATGCATGCAGCATGCAGCATGCAGCGGTTCCCACAGCTGGAGGCAGATGCACTTGGTCCCTCAAACGCATCGTGTTGCGTTCACAGTGCTGGTCAGCAGAGGTAAGGGCTTCAGGCCTCTGGGGCTTGATGATGGCGATGATGATGGTGGTGACAGCTGGATTGGTGTGAACCGTCGCCGTGATATTCATCGGTACTTACACATGTCATTTAAACAGGATCCAGCTGTGGTGATGTCACTGCATCTGACATCTGGATGGATCCATGAACCTGAAACCTGCCTACAGCTTCACATTTTACCCTCCACCTCACACAGACAGCCATTACACTCACTCAAACTTCACCTCGGTTACCACACGATTGGCCTGGCCGGAGGCCCCGCCCGCTGGCCTGTGGAGCCAATGGCATGCTAATGAGGGCTATAAAATGAAGGTGTCCTACCATCATCCTCTGCCTGTGCCTCTTGGCTTTCCGTACGTTGTTGATGAATCGTCGTCCCATCTTCTTGGCGTACCACACGGACACGAACATCACTTCCTGTCTCTCTCCTCAGCAAGCGGTTACATAAAGAGCGGCGGCGTAGAGACGGATGAATAATTAACCAAGAAGAAGGAAAGAGGAGGAAGGTCGCGCTCAGCACAAACCCGCTAACCCTGCGAGGCGTCGGATCCCGTTAACGGAGCGCAGAGACATGACCGACAGCTCACAGAGAGCGAGCGAGCATCCTGCTCCTGATGGAGAGAAATGAGATGGAGGGACGAGCGAGGAAAACTGAAGAGAGAGAGAGGCTGTTCATCACTCCTCCGCGCTCTCTCTCTCCTCGCTCGACCCTCCTCATGCTTCACTGCACACCTCTCTCCCTCTCTCTCTGTGTCTGTGTCTCTCTACCACCACCGCCTCTCGCTCTCTGAAGGAATCCCCTCCCCTCTGTGATGTCACCATCGCCAAGAGAGAGAGAGAGAGA
>NW_005188297.1:2407-4381 GCF_000239375.1 Pundamilia nyererei
ACGTACTGTGATTGCAGCGGGGTGTGTGTATCCGTCCAGGTGTGCGTGGCTCAGCTCAACGCTGTGTCCTTGGGTCATGTGACCAGGGCTGGGATCAACAGGTGGAGTCTCATCGTCTTGGTAACGGTACTTCTGCAGTGAAACATATCGGGGTTAGCATTAGCTGTTAGCATGAGGACCCTGTCCCCACAGCTGAGACACCTCCACTGTCCCTGTTCCTGGACCTCCTCGGGGAGCTCCGACACATCACCAGGACTCCCTGCAGTCCATCTGAGGAACAGGGAGGAACTCCAAAGTCCAGGCGAACTCCTGAAACCTCCTCTAACCCTGTTTCTATCTGCTCAGGCCGCCTCGCAAACACTTGGAGGCCCTCTGGAACCTCCTCAACAGCCCCTGAAAGCCCACAGGCCTCCATCAGCCTCCACACGGAGCTCTGTGGGCTTCTGTGGATCATCCAGACCCCCTGAGGAGCTCTGACACCGTCCTCATAATCCTGTTAAACAGGTTTACCAATGCATCAATCACACAGGTCGTCTGTCATAGATCATTATGTTTGTGTTTATTAACTCTTTATTACCATGATGTCACCATCGATGAGGGGTTACATCAATGACTCATCCTCACATCAAACATCTATAATCCACAAAATAGCAATAACATTAATTATTCATGTCTAACCTCCTCCAGATCACAGATCAGAGTCTGGCATGGGAGGTCAGGGAAGAAGGAAAGGAAGGAAGGGAAGGAAGGGAGGAGTTTAAGGAGCGAAGGGAAGCATTCGGCAGAGAGCGAGGAAGCGAGGTAGCTGTTGGGAAAGTAGAGAATGAGAGGCAAAGATGATGCGGTTGCCATAGTAACAAGAAGACCCTTGAGAGCCTCCGTTGCCTGGCAGCTGACATCACCAAACAGAGGGGGAGGAGCCATGTTCGATTCATAAAGATGGAGACAGACACACGGAGCGGCGGCGCAGCATTTGTAACCTGCTCTTACCCATCAGCCTCAGCGGCGCCATGCTCACCTGTCTGTGTGTCTGTGGGTTTAACATCTCTGATCCTCACTGTGTGAAGTGTGTGAAGCTCAAAGGACTCTAATTAAAGGCAGGAAGTGGTGACCCCTGACCTCAGGCGAGCTGACACGATGATGTGAGCGGCGGTGATTTAACGTCTGGTTAAAGCGCTGACGAGCTGCTGTGTTTACACACCTGTGTGTGACAGGTGACTCACGGGCCTGCAGGAGGCGCCACAACACACACACAGATAAAGACTCAAAGCCAGATGGAATCCTTCAGACCGTCTACTCACAACTAAACAGGAAACAAACTGCATGCATGTCATGTGACCACATTCACACCTGAAAATCACCAGACAGGTACGAATAAAAGCTGCAGATCCTGATGGTACAGACACACCTGGGTGACACTTTATAGGTGAAGGTGTAACTCCTGGACAGGTAAATGGAAGTGTAAGTACAGCGTGAGCAGTTAGATTAGATTAGATTAGATGAAACTTTATTAATCCGTCGGGTGGGTTCCTCCGGGAAATTCAGTTTCCAGTAGCAAAGCACCGAAAGAAGTTGCATGTTACAGATACATTAAGGGGAATGAGAGTAAGGATATAAGCATAAATACAAATACACCATATATACACATATATAGATACAGAATATACAATATGGATAAATAGGATTGCTCATTTGAGTGAGAATGTTGCACAGGGATTATTGCACAGTCAAATATAAGAAAAAAGACAAAACAAAAAACAAATATTGCAAATATTGCACCGTGTAGAAAAGCACCTACAGCTCAGTTGTTCCCCCCTCCTTTGTCCTCCTGTCTCCCCTCCCTCTCCCCTCCAGAGAGGAGTTAAACAGTCTGATGGCGTGTGGGACAAAGGAGTTTTTAAGTCTGTTGGTTCTTGTCTTGGGGAGAAGCAACCTGTCACTGAACAGACTCTTCTGGTTGTTAATGGCCGTGTG
>NW_005188297.1:5487-8854 GCF_000239375.1 Pundamilia nyererei
TAGGACACACCTTGTCTGGGCCTGCTGCCTTTCTGGGGCGAAGCTTCCTCAGTTATCTCCTGACCTGATCCACTGTGACACTGGCAGATGATTGGGAGGAGGGGAGGCTGTCGTGCTGTTTAGAGAGGGGTTGGAGAAGGCTCTGTAATAAACTACAGCATACTCGTGATATAAGACGGGGAAATATGATCTGTTTCCTGTAAACATTTGTTTTACAGTCCCTACATTTACTTGGTTTCCTGTAGAAAGCAGACAGTATGTGTAGGTACATACGATTCATTTCTAATCAAACAGACTGAAACTGTTTGCTAACAGGGGACTTACGCCCTTAGTCGTGTTATAGAGTAGAGCCAACAGCTGCACCTGCTGGACTACATCAAGGCTGTAACAGAAGAACCAGTGGTGAGCTCCAGCTCCAGTAAAACCAGTGAAAAGCACTTTATTTTGATGCCGCTCAGAGCTCTGCAGCTGTGTGGTCTCCAGTAAAAACTGCCTGACAGGATGAAACCTTTGCAGTGATCACTGTTTCTAAAAACAAACGGGCCTGAGCCATCGTCAGTCCTTCAGAGGCAGAAGAGAACCTCATTAAACCACTGAGATGGAGACAAAAACAGCCGCTCAAGCCTCGAGGATAATGTGTTTGTTAAACCGTGTTTCCCTGTGTTATGGGCATCGTTTTCAGCTCGCCACAATAAAGGCTCATCTTCAGTTTAATACCTCCATCATCCTGAAAGCCTGTATTTCCACGTCACAATGACATCACGAGGTCATGTGTCAGCAGCATGTTCCAGTAGTACCTAATCCAGGGCTCTAGACTAACTTGTTGCCATGGTTGCACTGGTGCGCCTAACTTTTTTTATTAGGTGCACCAAAATGTTTCAACCGCGGTGCCCAACACTTTACACGTTCACTTTTTAAACAATGACCGTCCACACAGACAATATTGATTTGTAAATGATTACCTATCAGTTTTCTCAACACAAAGTTCTTTATTTGGAGCTCATTTCTACAAAAAACATAAGTTACCGTATTTTTTGGATTTTAAGGCGCATTAAGCGAGACAAATAGATAAGTCAGACTTTACTTGAAATCCGCTGCATAAGCATGTCTCTTATCAGGAGCCATTTTGGGCTCCTTATACACACACAATACGGTAATATTGCGTTGAAGCACAGTACGTATCACTCCGCGAGGCTCCAGACCACGGTAGCCGTAATGCTCCGACAATCTATGCAGCCGTGCAGCTTCATAGGTTACCAAAGTCGTACTAAAACATTTGTGACAGATTTTTGAGCGCCGTGTACCACATGAAATCAGTTCGAGCTCAGTAAACACAACCAGAACTCATACATAAGGCGCACTTTTGAGAAAATTAAAGGATTTTAGGTGCGCCTTATAGTCCAAAAAATACGGTACTGATGAAGTTCTTGTGCTTAAACTGCTTCACTGAGCTGAAATTTAAACTTAAAACATCTCAAGATATGTTAAATAAAAACAAAATCTGAGTTAAAAAAGTCTCGGAGGCTTCAAACTGAACATCTGAACATCTTACTTGTGCATGGGAACCTGAGAGGTCCCGCCCCTGACTATGTCTGATTGGTTTAGATCACGATATCGACGAAATGTGTATCTATTGTTGACCACACAGAGACTTTCAGAGTTGCAGAGACTCTTTTTTGGGGTTTTTTGCTCAAACGGCTGGTCGATTTCTTTTAGTCGCACCTTTGAGAAATTAGGTCTCATTTGCGACCAAATGGGTTGCACTCTAGAGCCATGACATACTATGACAGTCAGTTCTTTCCATTACAATCGAGTACCATCTGCAGTGGTACGCAATCTGTTGATGTCACATTTCCAGATCACCTCAGGTCACTTTGGAACCCCGGCATAGCGGGCACTGAAAACGTACCTGGTACCAGGAGCTACCACTAATGGAAAACCCTGAAAACCATGGCGAACTTCCAGAGTAGGTGCTAATGAAAAAGAGTCTTTATGGTCTTAAAGACTGGAACCAGTTCAGCTCATGCAAACATACACGTGTAGAAGAACCAGCAAAGCATTTAACTCTTTAACGTGCTGCAGGAATCAGTCCAGTCTGAGCCAGTTCTCACATGATGTCACTGGACTGGATTGGTCCATTCAAACAAACTGCTGCCCATTGAGGAGTGAGCACAGCAGAAGACTCTGTTTGAATACACAAGACCTCAGTGTGTGTGTGTGGGTCCATTAGCAGCACTGATGCAGCTAAAGATAGACGAAGCTATTTCTGATCCAACACATCCATCTCTGTGAGCAGGAAATAGGAGAATATTCCAGCAGTGATGGAGGAGAGGAAACAGGAAGTATCAGAGAACACAGGAGCATAAATGTGCCTTTAAAATGATTAATACTCTTTAATAGGATGCCAACATTATAAACCAACAACAACTGTCAGGAGTTACTACAGAGGACGAACACAAAGAACAGAGTGAGAAAGCAAACATCTGCCCAGACGCTACATTCCTCTTCATGACCTCCTACAGGCCTCCATCCTTAAGCACATTTTGCTCCATCTGTTGCTCCAACAACACGAACGTTACTCACACTGACTTCTCACGTTGATGAAACACAGTTTGTGCTGCATGTTTGGGCTGACTCCCTCACAGATCTGTGTTACCCAGGATCATAAACCAGTCCACGTTGCTGGTCCTGAGTGTGTTCAGGCCCACGGTCAGGTTCATGTGTGACATGGTTTCCTCTCCGAGCTGCAGTCAAACATCGACGCTTTCTGTCACTCACAGAGTGTTTTAGGCTTGAACCCAGTGACCAGCACCGGCCTGGATGTGTCTGTAAGGACGACAGCACAGCACCGCCCCAGTGTTTCCTGTTACAGCCGGTGTCCTGTTGCTGGGATAAAGCCTCTGTAACACATCCCAGGAGCCAACAAGAGTCAAATCAAGTGTTTTATGCATCAGTGTGAACGGCTGTGTTCAGAACAGGTGAGTTTCCCCACAGGTGAGTCTGGACAGCATTTGTAATGCATGAAAATATCACAGAGCTGGTGTGTGAAGAGCTGTTAGTCATAAAACTCCCTGAGCTCTGTGTCACTCTGTCACTGACATCATTTCACACTTCTGTGATGAACAAAGTAAATGATAATTACACTGACTGATTACATGACTGAGATGCACTGTAACATGTCTCAGACATGAACCTCCAATCACAGCTCTGATCCACACAGACTGAGACAAGTGTTCTCTGTGTTCCCACCAGCTCATTCACATCTCTTCATATTTATGATATGTGTCCACTAACGGTCTTCCTTCCTCCACCTGACAGCATCCTCTCCACCATGGAGCAGCTCAGGATCAGAAACAGGCCGGAAAAT
>NW_005188297.1:9585-10858 GCF_000239375.1 Pundamilia nyererei
GCCTCTAAGATTATTAGGACCCTCCACAGACGTGACCTCGTCCTCACAGTCACAGTCGTACCCACACATGTGGTTACTGCACACCTCTGAGACCGAGTTTCCACGCTAATGATGCCACTCAGGTTCATCCTGTGATACAACAGGTGATCACCCTGAACCGTCCCGTGGCGCCAACAGTGTCTCTAACACTTGGTACTTTCCTTCAGTTTCCTGTAACGAGCGCACCGCCGAGCGCCACAGGTCAGGGTGACAGTGCAGTTTAACACACGACCTGTTGCAGCCCGCCACCACATCCTGAACCCAGCTTCAGTTTGGGGGGAAACATGACCGTCTCCGTGACAAAAAGCACATGTGAGCCTCAACATGTGACGCGCCGATTCCACATGTGCTCATCATCCAGCGCACGGCCCTCCTGCTCACAGCTGGCTGCGGCTAGCATCAGCTAACATACGTGCTAATGTGGCTATGCTAACACACACACACACACACACACACACACACACACACACGGGGGCAGAAAGAGCGAGAGAGCGAGAGACAGTGGTGTTGAATGAAAACATGAAATCTGCACACACACAAACACACACACACACACAACACTGGCTTTGATGCTTCATGAGGACACACACGAGGACATGTATGTGTGTGTCCTCATAAACCGTGTGTGTGTGTGTGTGTTGTGGCGGATGCGTGCGGGCGGTCTGCTCTTACCTTGGTGGTGACAATGCAGAGGCAGTCCATATCCACACACACACACACACTCACACACACACATTTCCACACACACTCATACACTCATGCTCGCTCTCCCTCTCTCTCTCCTCGTTCTTCTGTCTATCCTCCCTCGCTCGCCCGCTCGCTCAGCTCCTCTATCCTCCGTCTGACAGCACCGAGCGAGAGAGGGAGAGAAGGGGGCGAGCGAGCAGTGCAGGAGAGAGCGAGAGATGAAGATGAGGAAGACTGGGGTGTGTGTGTGTGTGTGTGTGTGTGTGTGTGCGCACCTTGAGTCACTCGACAGAAAGAAGACATGAAGAGAGAGAGCGAGAGAGAGGGTGAGAGACACAGAGGAAGAGTGAGGGGAGGGGGTGGTGGGGGTTGGGCTCCTGTTGCCATGGTGTTATGCAGCTGTTGCCCCGGCAATGCTGCTGCAGCTGTTGCTAAGTAACAGCAACGGGTGTTTCTATGTGGATTATAAGTTTGTTTTGTTTTAGGTGTGTGTGTGTGTGTGTGTGTGTGTGTGTGTGTGTGTGTGTGTGTGTGTGTGTGTGTGTGT
>NW_005188297.1:12572-13641 GCF_000239375.1 Pundamilia nyererei
GCTACTGGGATTTAAAAATAGTTACACATAACAGAGCGTTCCCGCTCCGATCGGCTCTAAAGGGTTAAGACCAGATTAACACAGGCTGAGCAGGCAGTTCACTGTAAGAGTAATCTATTACTCTGAAGGAGTAATCTGTTACTGCAGTGTGTGAGAACACCAGCAGTGTATGAATGGATGCAACAGTGACTTCATGTTTTTATTATTATTGATGGAAACGTTATAAACAGCACAGACTCAGTCTGATGGAAACAGCATCATAACTGTGATTTTAAATAATCACGTTAATTATGAAACAGGATTTCATGATAAAACAACTCAAATCACAATATTCTACAAAAATAGTTAGAAAAGATCAGAAAAAATCTCCTTCAGATGACTGAGAACCATAAAAACTGTCACAATTATAATAAATAAATAAATAAAACTAGTGATACATTCAAAGAACATATTTCTGCAAAAACATCCCCAAAATATGAAATAAGCATCAGGAAAAATCTCATTAAAACGTTTTATTATAACTAAAAATATGGATGAAGGAGTCAAATTTAAAGTGAATTATAAACTAAATGTTCTACAATTATTATAAATGATAAATATAATGAACACACACATCTGTGACTCGCTATAGGAGAACAAGCTCGTTACGTTGATGTTATGTTTCTAAGAATAAAATTACAGAAAACTGCAGAAAAATAATTATTTCTGAAAAATCCAAACGCCTGAAACACGCTCTGAAAGTTTTCTAAAAAGCTGAATAATTACATTTCATTGTGAGGAAACAAACGTTGAATATTCATATTTAGTGAGAGAACAGCTCATTACAGTAATCTAAAGTAATAACTAAATAATAATCATTCTAAAAGAAGTTAAATATGTCTTCAATTATAAACTGTCAGGAAACAAGAGTATTAAAATGTTCCCAAAATAACCTGAGAGTTAAATTTTAGAAAAAGTATTTATAAATATGCAGAAGGTACTGCAAAGAGTCCTGGTATGTTATACACAGTAACACAAACCTGATAGGCCGACACAGAAACAGGTGATTACAGGTGAAACTCTCTGATGT
>NW_005188297.1:44993-45849 GCF_000239375.1 Pundamilia nyererei
TGTTTTTCTATAATAGTATTTTGAATGAAATTCATTATAAGAGATGATGGTTTCTTGATTGTTGTATGAAACATGGCATTAATTACTTGTCTTTGTTATTTATGTATTTATTTTGTCACAGCAGTAGAATGCTGTTTCATTTTCTTCTGTGAATGATAATTTATGTTTTTGACCTTGTTTAGGTCAGGGTTTTTTTGTTCTCCCGCGATCAGCCCTGATCAGCGCAAGATGGCGAGCCACCCGACCACCGCTATGTTGCGGTAGGAATTGTGAACCTATGGACTGAATCACAAATTGTTGACACATGACCTATCACAGGTCCATGGAACTAAACTAAATCACATACTGGACCACACCTCATCCCACCTCCTTTTGGAACCTAATAAGCTGTTTTGTATTGTCAACATTATTTTTGTTTGTGATATATATGCATATATTTTTTTATTTCTTTTGTACATCCGTCTATACACTTCTCATAACAAACATAATATATATATTTTGAGCTCTACTTTTGTTTCCTGTGTTTTATTCACACCCTCAGGCTCCATAGTCGAATCTTATTCTGATAGCTCATTGTCTATGAGGCTGCAGTCCTTTTACCGTGTTACATAAGTGAATGCAGCACCGGCTTCTACACGATGAGCATCATGTTAGCAACGGTAGGAGAGCCAAGCATGAAAGAGGCACCGCAGGAAACAGTTTTTCGGCGAAAGATTAACAGTTTAAAATGGCTGGACTGGCCATTTGCCCGGTGTGCTGATGACTTTTCTTTTGTAACGGCATGAACAATGAGAGGTGGTGGATTGGCCAGATGCAGGCAGATGTGTAAAAATAACTCAGTTGTTTGGTGGTGGCT
>NW_005188297.1:47782-48836 GCF_000239375.1 Pundamilia nyererei
GCATGCAAATTGTACAATAATAGATACAGAGAAAAACCCAACCATCACAGGACCCCCTATGAACAAATACTTTGGGGTCAGTGGCTGTACAATATAAAGCGTTTTGAGGCGACTGCTCTTGTGATCTATATAAATAAAACTGAATTGAATTCCTCAGAAGTAGAAACATTTCAAGGTGTTATAACAAGGAAACCCAGGAAAGGCAAAAGGTGTTTCAAATGCTCTCCAGCTTCTTGGTAAGGGAACATGCATTCTCCAAAACCATGTGAATATCCCACCTGTGTCAAACAGTTAAACTGAGCTTTTATATCAGGTACAAGAGGTTTGCAGAGCAGCTGATCGAAGAGGGACACAAGGAAGCAGAGAGGAGGAGAGAGGAGGCAAAAGAGGAGGTGCAGAGGAGACTGAAGGTGGTGACAGGAGGTGCAGAGGAGAGTGAAGGTGGAGATGGAGGAGGTGTAGAGCTTGGGCAGGAGACAGGAGGAGGTGACAGTGGGTCAGCACAGAGAGAAAGGTGTCATGGTCCTGGGTCGGTGACCCGGCGCTTTTAGTTTAGTATCATTTTCCAGTTTGTTATCATGATGATTATTATTGTTTGAGTTCTATGTGTTATATTCGGTCTGCGTCTGAGTCTGCGTCTGTATATCCGTCTGTCTGTGGTGTCCCCCCGTCTGTGAGTCTGTTTAGTTCTACGTCTTGTCTGGTTCCCTGTGTCTGAGTTTCCTGTTTTATTGTGAAGGTCTGTGTCGTATGTGAGTGTGCTCAGTTTACGTTTCCCCTGTTCTGTCAGCTGTGATTTCTCCCAGGTGTGTTCCCCTCCTGTCTCTCCTCCCTTGATTACTGCCGTCTGTGTATTTAAGCCCTGTGTTTCTCAGTGTCGCCTTGTACCCTCGACTAGCTGTGTGTTTGTAATGTCCTGGCCTCCAGCACCTCGGTTTAGAGTTTTGTGAATCATTCCTCCAGCAATAAAGCTGCGTTTTCAGTTTATTGCCGTCTCCAAGAGTCCGGCAATTTTGGGTCCACCACTTCTGCTTGCCTGCCACACAGCCAACCA
>NW_005188297.1:49671-50841 GCF_000239375.1 Pundamilia nyererei
GTGTGTGTAGGTATATGTGTGTGTGGGGGGTCAGAATGTGACCCCATAAACAACTTCCTTAAACCTGCTGGTCTGGAAGTCCAGCAGTTCTTCTAGACAAAAGGCACTTAGAGTAAAACAGATTGAAGATATGCGTAGCTTATTTGTGAGTTTAAAAATGTGTAGGTAGGATGGAGAATTGTTGTGGAGAAATTGACACTGCCCTGGATGTAATAAAGGCCTGACTGTGTCATAAATTTAGGAGTAGATTTCTAGGAGGCCCTCCCCCACTTTGAGCTGTGAAAGTAAGACAAAGGGAAGTTACTGTTGAGTGGAAATTCCTCAGGGGAGACCTGGGTGGGGGTCTCAGTGTTTGTAATATGTTAACTCTGTTTTCTCTGTTGTGTAGAGGCATTTGGTGTAACTTGGGTGAGGAGATTACTTTTATGACCGGCAGGAAGTCACGTACGCAGACACACACACAGTGCTTAAACTGCTACACTCACACATCCACACGCACACTCACTCACGTGCACTCACACATACACACAGGTACGCGCATACAGTCACTCACGTGCACTCACATAGACACACGGGTACGTGCACACGCAGGCGCTCACGTGCTCGTGCATACACACAGACACAGAGTTTGCAGCACACCATGGGGGTTTTATGATGGGGTCACTTCTATAAAGCTGGCTGTAACAGACAAAGGAGTGAAGATCTGCAGAGGGACCCCGGCCTGGCACGTCTTCCCTTCTAGAAGAATGCATGCTTAAATAAAGATGAATAAAGTTTTTGTGAAAATGACTACTGGGTCCGCTGCCATCTCTGGATGCCTGAGGAACAAAAAGAACCGGGGTGAAACTGATTTCCCAACAAGATATAGATGTGTTTGTCTACCATGCCATACCATATATCAGTAAGAGAAGATACGACCTCTTCCCATGACCCTAGGATCTGAGTGTGCATGCCAGAGCACTCTGGAATGCACACAAAGTCTTTGCAGACTACTGAGGATCAGACCGCTATCAATATGACATCGACTGTAAACTCTAAGCATATATGAGTAAATATTTCTAAGCATAAATGACAAACAATATAAACCTGACAGCCTAAATTCCTCTTGCTTTGTTATAGACTCTTGTAGCCGGTCTGGCCTTAAACTCTGATTGCCGTTAGTTCTCTGCG
>NW_005188298.1:0-1722 GCF_000239375.1 Pundamilia nyererei
AAATGATCATTTATTCCAGCTGTAACTCAGACATGACGTGTAAACAGACTGTTGGCTCTCCTCAAACAGGAAGTGAAGCTTCACTTTCAGCCTTCTGTGGATTTTCTTCAGTAAAAGCTGAAGTCAAACTGTCAACATGTCAGCACACAAGCTCACACATGACTGCTTCATCAACATGGAGCTCTGAGTGTTTGTTAAAGGATCATAGTGTGAAAGAGGCTCTAACACAGCTGACTGCAGCCTTTAGCTGTGAGCACACAGTGTCTCACATTTACATTCACTTTACTGTCAAACACACTCAGTAACTTTAAACAGCTGCTGTTATCAAGTGACAATAGCAAAGATTTCAGGGCTGCACAACTCATCAAAGCTTCTCTTTATCATCAGGACAGATTTAGGTCAATATCATTTTATATTTCTGTGTCATCATCCATCAAATGTTGACACATAGTGGGTTTGTCATTCTCTCAGCTGACACTGAGAGGAAGCAGGAAAGAAGCAGCTGATATTTGTACAGCACACATGATGGAAAGGAGGATTTCAGTTGATGTGCACATGAATGATTTGTGACCCTAACCCTAACTCAGCACATTGAATGACCACATCCATAATATTAAATCCTAGATGGCACAAAACATCTTGTAGCTAAATACAGATCAAACCGTTGTCATTATTACTGGCCCTATTGCAGCTAACCCATATTCAACACTTCTGACTGCTTTGTCCCTGAAGATGAACCAATTTTCTAAACATCCCCACTTCACTTTTGACAATCTGATCCGGAATCAGTCTTGTTTTATGCCATGTAGAAGACTCAGTTACATTAGCTATTAGTTACATTAGGTCTATCCAAAAGACATTAAAGATGGTGATATACATGTTAGATTTTCTCTAGGTTAGATTTTTGTAACCCATCATCGTGCTCTGGAATCAGATCTTGTCACATATTATTCATAATCCATTCATAATATTCATAACCCAATTATAATCTGAGGTCCCCAGCAGAGGCTCTGCTGGTTATCCCAAAATCTTTGCTTAGAACAAGGATGATAAGCATTTCTCTGTTAGTGCAATGATTATTTGGAATAAACTCAGGTGATCAGATTGGTGAGCTTTTTACAAACAAGTCTTACCTGTGCGTCCACAAGCAGAGGCCGTTTTTATTGAGATATTTTAATTATTATAGAGCTCAGTGTGCCACTCTCTCTCTGCTAATATGAGTTAATCTCAGTCATTAGTCTCTGTCTCTCACTTTCTCTCTGTAATAAATAGAAGTGATAGTATCAAAAACATTATTTCAGTAAATACAATAGAGTCTGGTTATTAAAAAATAGGAATCCTTGTGCCCGGCAATGACGAGAAGCAGCAGCTATGCAACTTGTTGAAACTCGGGCACTAAAGCCTTGTGGAGTCAGGGTCAGGCCACCTGGTTGTTTTAAACCAAACTTCTGAGCAGTGTGGTTCAAAACACTGGTGTGGTTCAGTGTTTCGAACCATCGGCGCTTGGGAAGCTTGGCACAGTGTCAACATGTCTGTTTCAAGCTTCCCATCCATACTGTAACCAGAGTCCCACTCACTAGTGGGAGGGGAAAAGCTGCAGAAGAGAGCAAGCAAGAGAAAGCTGGACAAGGGAAAAAGAGTAAGAGAGAGTAATGACGTAAACTTTAGTCCTTGTAGCTAAAATCAGATTTGTTTGGGTTTTTATTTAGACCTGAGTCAAAG
>NW_005188298.1:2580-4596 GCF_000239375.1 Pundamilia nyererei
GTGGTTCGGTCCATGTATTTAAACTCTGTGCTCATCCTCAGCCTTTTCTTTGAATAACCCAGAGGAATTCTCACATACACATAATACAATACATTTAAACTCCAGCTGCTCACAGTTCGACCATAATCCTGAACAGTGTAAATGACAGTGCTTATCTCTGGGTGGTGCTCTGTTCTTACATTGCCAAGACTTACACTGCTTATGTTTAGCCTGCAAACCAGTTTCTCTTTAGGATAATGAAGGTATGCTTAGTCTTCAATAGCTTCTATGCCTGCAAATGAAAAACACATTTTTCTAACAGGATCGATGGGAGACCTGCTGGACCTGGACCTGAACCCAGCTGTGTGTCCTTAAAGAGTGACGCGTCTAAAGATCGCTTCATTTATTTTAAAGTGCAGCCTTTGTCTGCTGCAGAGAGGTGAGCTGTTAGTAACATGAACTCTCTGATTTAACTGCTTGATGTTGTTGGATATAAATGGCAGTACAAACATTCACGGTAATTGTAGAAACTAATGGTGGTGGTGCGTGTATGCGCCCAGATCAGCTGTCTGCGGCCCAGGACGGTGTAACTCCGTCACAACTATTTACATAAATCCTAACTAGGCACTTTACACAAGTGCCAACATGAGAAATTAGTGACGGTCCCATGATGACCGCGTGGCAGAGGCTGCTTCGCAGTAAATGACAGTAACATTCAGTAAACTAAGTGTGCGCCAAGGATTTAAACAAAGGAGGATAATGGCCGCAGCAAAGAACAAACAGGATAAAACACAGAAACTTACAATCTCATGGACGCACACCTCTGCTGACTCTCCCCCACCTGCAGCTCTGACCGAACTCTCTGCGTCGAAGTGTGTGCGTAATGATGAGGTAGAATTGTGTCTTCTGATTGGCGAAGAGGATGGGTTGCCTTCCCGCTCATTGGCTATTTGGCAGCTGTATACTGATATATTTACTCGGCAGATGTGACTCTGTTTGTCAGTTCTGCCAACTGGCTGGCCTTTTGTACACCGCGTTATAATGAGGGACCACTGTATTGAACTTGAACAAAGGTTTGAGGAAGCACGAAAGCTGTCCACACATCTGAACTCAACGTTGTTGACAGTTGAGCTGATGTTTTAAAGAACTGAGACGTATAAACTTTGAAGTGGTTAAGGGGCGCTTTCCCACATGAAATAAGTGTTAGCACCTTGAAATGGCAATGAGAAGGAATGAGCCAAATCTTAAATTAACTAGAGAATAGCATGCTCTTAATGTGAAAATCTGACTCCCGCCCCTGATACCTGTCCTACTTCAGGTGGAGTCCCGCCTCCTTCCAGGAAGCAGCTCACCTGTGTGTCCGTGTTTAGTGTCCAGGTGTGGAGTGGAGCTTGTTCTTGGTGTGTGAAGAAACTGTAAGTTTGCTTTGTTTCCTCCTTTAACAGTTTCACTGTTTGTTTCTGCTCTGTGATGTTTGGACCAGATGTTCAGCTCTTATTTCAGGACACACTTTGGATCGCTTGTGTTTGAAGACACATGATTATATATTATTGATTGATTGGAATCCACACTGATTATCAGTCAGTTACTCTGCACTTAAACATTTGTTACTGTGATCAACAGTTTAAATGGTTCTGTATGTAACTTTAGACCCAACTGACACTAATCAGTATTGTCATGTAACATTGTTTTTCCCTTTAAACGAGGACAAAGAGATAAAATCAGTTTGTTGTTAAGAATTTGGCCTTCAGGTTTTACTGAAGTGACGTTGAAAAAACACAAAACAAAGCAGCTCAATTTAGTTCAGGGTCACTGCAAAGTCAATCAGACATAAAAGCCATGTTTTAAATGCTGTGTGTGCTGATAATATCTGCATATGGAGTTTGAAGTTTAAAATACACAAGTTTAAAAGTATATTTGGACTCTTCCGCTTTTCTGTGTCTTTCTATTGTGATGAACACATTGATTGCTGCCGTCACACTCTGAGGGTTTTGTGTTCATTTTGTACTTTGTGTTTTAATCAGGGACCTGAGTCTG
>NW_005188298.1:27116-37590 GCF_000239375.1 Pundamilia nyererei
TGAACTTTATTTTATTCATAAGTTATTTGAGTTGCCAACCGTCACATAAAAAGACGGAATCGTCTCGCATTCAGAGAAAATATTGCGCGTTTCGTATTGAGCTGAAAAGGAACACAGTTTGTTCCGTTCACCTAGAATGAAAAAGACACAAAGCTGGAGTTATTCTGTCATTACGCTGCACAGCTGCCTCTTCTTCTCTCATTCTCTCGCCCTCCCTCTCCTGTTGCTACTTCAATCATGAAACTGATCAATGATCAGCTGATTGGCTTTTGTTTTGTTTGTTTATCGCCCACTTTGCGCAAGAAAGAGGAAACCAGCGGATGTGAGACAAATAACACCAGGATCCTTTTCTAAGTAGCTGACAGCTGGTAACTGTGCAGGGGCGGGTCTAGCAAAGTTTTGCCAGGGGGCCAGGTGGGGCATTAACAGGGAGAGGGGGGCACAAAGACATACTTTCTTATTCTCATTTAAAATGTCTAGCAGTTATTAAATAATTATCTGAAGCTTACAACCAAAGTTTTTATCAGATGTAAAATGAATAGAAATCATACATATACCAACAAGACTGTACATCACTGTCACAACAGCGTTTGTTTTCATTCAAAGGCTTTATGGCTTTAATACCTGGTAGGCTGGTCTTTAGTCAAAATGCCCGAGCTGATATTTTGTCCCAGTCCAGCCCTGGGCACGACACGCAGTGAATCAATCTGAGAAGGTGCATTAAAAAATAAATGGCCACGCCAGCGGTACACATCGCAAATCAGCTCGCATAGACACATTAGTTGTGCCGCTTCTTAATGACGGTATCTTAGCTAACAAACCTAACAATCAGATTCAACTTGTAATTGGGTTAAAATAACTTAGCCTACTGGTGAGGGGGACGTTGTTAGCTTTCCACATTCTGACACTTCAAAAGCTTCAGGAGCTGTCTGCTCAGCACAGCATCAGGACCACGGAAATACACGGGTACATCAGTAGACTCGAGACAGAATTCACAATGCATTTTGGGGACTTTCAGGTGTTTGGACCAATGTTTTATTTTATGATCAAACCAGAAATCTTTAATGAGCAGCTAGATTTGTCTCACATTAACTGGCTGAGTTAATGCCAGTTAATGCAACATCGAAGCAGCTGGAATCCACAGCTGTGCGTGTTCATGGAGCTGCATTTTTACCTGCTGGACATCACTACCTGACAAGTTTAACTGTCTTCAGAACATTGCAGCGGCCTTATTGTTATTATTTGGCTCTACATGTCTGTGTGAGCAGGTTTTCTCTCACATGAAGAGAGTCCTCAGGTCTGAATACTAGACACTCGGAGACCTGTGTCTCTGAGTGGGAGACCAGAGATCACATTAACATGTGAATCTCTATATTAACAAACATGTAATATTGGCCCAGTTTATTTTTCTTATCATTGTTGTGAGGAGACCATAAATAGCATTTGCATTTTCTGTGTACAGTTCATTTATGTAGTTATGTAGTTCTTGTTATGGATAAAAGGTCTTTTTTTCTTTCAAAATAGCTGATAACTTTTCGCTGATAGCTGCCAACATCTGTGAACAAATATAATTCTATAAAGTGGTTCTATATAGTGTGTAACTGTTAATATAGAGCGTTATTACATTTATTGCTAATGCAATCATATGGCACACTGACTTCTGAGGAAATTTTAGATGGCACTCGTCATCAGAAAGGTTGCCTTGCCCTGATCTACACCAACCGGAGCAAGACCAAAGCCAGGAAGATTATGATGGACCTCTCCCATCCCAACTATGGACTCTTCTCACTGTTGAGGTCTCGGAAGAGCTTCCGCTCCCTTAAGGCCCATAGGGCTTAAATCTGAGACTCTCCACCGACTCACCACTGCAGAAGCTTCTTAGGCTTCTTAGACAATCTCCTTAGACTACTGACACTTGTTTCTCTCTTTTTAAAAATGACATTTAAAGTGAATTTTTTGAATCAAATGTGTTTCTTTTCTTTCTCCTTCAGATTGCAGACATGTCTTCTGCCAGCAATCTGCGCTCTGAAGATCAGTTTCTGTGCTCCATCTGTCTGGATGTGTTCACTGATCCAGTCAGCACACCATGTGGACACAACTTCTGCAAAACCTGCATCAGTCAGCACTGGGATATAAATGTCATGTGTCAGTGTCCCATGTGTAAAGAGACTTTCTACATTAGACCTCAGCTGAGGGTCAACACCTTCATCTCTGAGATGGTTGCTCAGTTCAGACGTGAAGCTCAGCAGAAAGCCAGCAGCAGCAGCTCCAAGCAACAAGCTGCCAAACCAGGAGAAGTTCCCTGTGACGTCTGCACTGGAACCAGACTGAAGGCCCTGAAGTCCTGCCTAGTGTGTCAGACCTCCTACTGTCAGACTCACCTGGAGCCTCATCTGACACTGAAAGGTCTGAAAAGACATCAGCTGATTGATGCTGTGGAGAACCTGGAAGGCAGGATGTGTACGAAGCACGATAAAATTCTGGAGCTGTTCTGTAAGACCGACCAGACATGTGTCTGCATGCTCTGCCCTTTTTTAGACCACAAGAACCACGAGTTTGTTCCTCTGAGAGAAGAATATGAAGGAAAGAAGGCAGAGCTGGAGAAGACAGAGGCTGAGATTCAGCAGATGATCCAGAAGAGACGACTGAAGATTCAGGAGATCAAAGAGTCGGTGAAGATGAGTAAAGATGCCGCAGACAGACAGAAAGCAGAAGGTGTTCAGGTCCTCACAGCTCTGATGGAGTCTGTTGAGAGACGCCTGAAGGAGCTCATAAAGGAGATCGAAGACAAACAGGAAACTACAAAGAAACAGGCTGAAGGTCTCATCAAAGATCTGGAACAGGAAATCTCTGAGCTGATGGAGAGAAGCTCTGAGGTGGAGCAGCTCTCACGCTCTGAAGACCACCTCCACCTCCTCCAAAGCTTCTCCTCCCTGAAAGCTGCTCCACCCACCAAGGACTGGACAGAGGTCAGAGTCCATCCACCATCATATGAGGGGACTGTGGTGAGAGCTGTAGCTCAGCTGGAGGAGACAATGTGGAAACCCATGAAGAAGAAGCTGTTTGAGGCTGAGCTGCAGAGGGTCCAGCAGTATGCAGTGGATGTGACTCTGGATCCTGATACAGCTCATCCTAATCTCATCCTATCTGATAATGGAAAACAAGTTTATGATAGTGATGTGGAGAATACTCTTCCAGACAACCCAGAGAGATTTTCTTACTGTGCAAATGTTTTAGGAGAGCAGAATTTCTCTTCAGGCAGATTTTACTTTGAAGTTCAGGTTAAAGGAAAGATTGACTGGGATTTAGGAGTGGCCAGAGAGTCAATCAACAGGAAGGGAGAAATCACACTGAGTCCTCAGCATGGTTTTTGGACTGTAGCGCTGAGAAATGGAAATAAGTACAAGGGTCTTGCTGGTCCTTCAGTCCATATCTGTCTTCATCCTGGTCCTGAGAAGGTGGGGGTGTTTGTAGATTATGAGGAGGGTCTGGTCTCCTTTTATGATGTAGGTGCTGCAGCTCTGATCTACTCCTTTACTGGCTGCTCCTTCACTCACAAACTCCGCCCATTCTTCAGTCCCAATCCTAATGATGGTGGTAAAAACTCTGCACCTCTTATCATCTGTCCTGTCAATCAAACTGATCAAGGACTAATTTTATTTGAGGAACTGATTGATTTTTATTGAAGGGAACAAATGAACATATTCTCCTCTACAGTCTCCATGTTTTCTATAGAATCTGATTATCAGGACTCTGATTCACACTTTGATTCTCATGGAGTTTGATGCAAATAAAGAAAATTTGAATCAGGAAATGTTCCCACTGATGGAGACTCAAGCTGAAGAGCAAATATCAGAGAGTAAATGTCCAAAAAAGTTATTTTGTGCTTATTTTGGGGTCTGTGAGAATTTTTGATGAGTTCACTGAAAACTGATAAGACAGGATAATATTCAAAGAATTCTGTAGAGATTTATACATCCATGTTCTCCACCTGGAGGTGTGGAGGAGAAAGGAGCAGGTGGAGCACAGACTGCTGCATTCTTCCAGTCACATCATTTTGATGTGATGATTATATTTCCATGTTCTGATGATTTGGTTTAGAGATAAAAAGAGAATTGGGGAATGGCTGCAATCACAGCATGATTAAGTTCAAACACCATCCATCTATTCGCTTCGGCTTATCCTTTTCCAGGGTTGCAGTGGGCACTGGAGCCTATCCCAGCTGTCATAGGGCAAGAGGCAGGGTACACCCTGGACTGTGTGTCGCAGGGCTAACACACAGAGACAGACAACCATTCACGCTCACATTCACTCCTGCATTCACACCTATGGGCAATTTGGATTAATCAGTTAATCTATCCCCACAATAGCTTGCATGTCTTTGGACTGTGGAAGGAAGCTGGAGTACCCGGAGGGAACCTACGGGGAGAACATGCAAACTCCACACAGAAAGATCCCGGCCTGATGGTGGGATTGAACTCAGGACTTTCTTGTAAATAAGGTTAGCACGTTGTTAAAGCAGGCCATACAAAAGGCGTCATACGTTTTGCGGCAACAGTGCTAACCACCATACCACCGTGCTGCCTATATTCAAACACTCAACAGAACATTTCATTTAGAGATTTTTATAGGTTTTTAAAGCTGTGGGTTAATTTTAAAGTAAAATGAGCCGAGAGGCAGCTGCAGTGCTAGGCTAACGCTAGCTAGCTAGCTAGCAAGTTCCAAAAGTTGATTCTGTTCATTTGGACATAGTGTTTTCAGTGGGAGAAATGTCTCGTCACTCATCCAAGTGACTTCTTCAGTCTCAGCTGACTGCACGTTTCCAACCTTATAAACAGTACATTTTAATAATAAGTGAAACTAGCACCACTGAATGAACAATGGGCTGGGAGGTCAGTTTATGTTCATTAATATGCAAATTGTCATGACCATTGATCAACAACCACTGATCAAAGCCCACCGATCAATGGCCATGAATACCATTCACGGAGACTTTGTAAGATGGTGAAAGATATACCCTCTTTGAATCAGAGATGGTCTTTCCCTTTTCACGTAAATGGCCTCCTTGACTCTGCTCAAACCAGCGTTCCTCCCTGTCCAGGATGTTACATCCTCATCATTGAAAGAGTGTCCACTGGCCTGTATGTGTAAATAGACTGCAGACTGGCCTGACGAGGTAGCTCTTCTGTGTTGTGCCATCCGCTTACACAGAGGTTGTTTGGTTTCCCCGATGTATAAATCCTGGCACTCCTCCTGCACTTAACAGCGTACACTATGTTACTCTGTTTGTGTCGGGTGACCTGATCCTTGGGGTGGACCAATTTCTTTGGCACAGCATGTTTTGGGGTGTTTAGAAAAAATGCGTCTCAACTTTTCCGATACTCCTGACACATAAGGGATCGCTACGCGTTTTCACTTAGGCAGCGGTTGTCCTTCTCTCCTGAATCGGCTGGCGCTTTCTTTGGTTGCCTTCCCTTGACAAAAGTCCAGCTGGGATACCCACATTTACTCAGGGACTTCTTGATGTTCTGTTTTTCTTCTTTTCCTGACCGCTGTGTCTGTGGGGATGTGGGGTGTTCGCTCTACGTTGTAATGTCCTGATGACACCCAGTTTATGCTCCAGTGGATAATGAGGGGCAAACCTTAACCCTTCAAAACCGGTCGGACCAGGCACGCTCCGTTTTGCGTAACTATGTTTAAATCCCTGTAGAATAGGAACCACGTAAGCTAGTGCAATAATTTTTTTTACATATTAAACCAGAGGAGTTGAACTTACATCTTATGCCATCAGCTTGTCCTACGTCATGGTTTCCTTCCACATTTAGCTTTGCAAAAATTGCATAAAAAGCACTTGCAGCAACAAAAACATAATATTCCAGACACACATTTTGCCGATCAGCTGTTCCTAACACTTCCTACATTGAAATAGACGTCAGCTCAAACTATCGCATGTCCGCCATCACCTGCCCGAAACCGGAAGTGAAATCATTTTCACGGAAAATGTAGTTTTTTACTTATAGGCCTCATAAACCTATACTGGTGTTTTTAAAAGTAATGTTTTAGTTTGCATAGGTTTAGTACACATCAGCTTTTAGATGTCCCCCATTGCTGATGGAAATCTCACAGTCTAAGAAGGCTAACCTGCCACTTTTCATATCCTCCCTGGTGAATTTGATGTGTTGATCCACTGAGTTAACGTGATCCGTAAATTGTGGTATGTCTTGAGATTTGATTTTCACCCAGGTGTCATCCACATATCTGAACCAACGGGTTGGTGGTGTTCCAGGGTAGGATAACAAAGCCGTCTTTTCCATTTCTTCCATATACAAGTTGGCCACAGGATCTAAAACTAATACTTAGAAATTCCACCATTGGGCTGGGGGGCATGTCTTTAGCCTCTTTTCCTTCTCTCACCCCAGCTGCTCAGAGCAGATGGCTGCCCCTCCCTCAGCCTGGTTCTGCCGGAGGTTTCTTCCTTTTAAAAGGGAGTTTTTCCTTCCCACTGTGTTACGGCCCTAGCAGGGCCTCCTCCTGAAGGTGCCTGTGTGGGCGTGTCCTACAATCTCTTCTGCCTGAGGTGCCACCTTTCTCTTTTACACGGCTGACTCACATCAGTAATTAAAGGGATTTAAGCCCAGGGAAAGGTGAGCTCTGGGCCAGGAGCCTGTTCTCACTCCTGAGGTGTAACATGGCGACGTTTTGTCACGTCCCGCGGCGTTCCTGAGGAATGCGAAAGGAGACCTTCGGCGTTCTTATGGTACGCGGCGGGTTATGGCTGAAATCCAGTGCAATGATGCTCCCGCGGTAATAGACGTTCCAGCCCTAAACCTAACCAGGACTTTAATGATGTAAAATAGTGTGTTTCTAAACGATTTGAAGAAAAAGAGCGAACATGTGTAGATTGAGTCCAGACGGTTCTCATATTTCCTCATGTTTTTGAGGTCGTCATTTAGGAACGTGGTGGGTAGCCAAAAAAGTAATATGTTGACGATTTGTCACCTAGCGTAAAATGTTACGCTTTGGGAGTGAGAACGTGTTGGGGCCAGAGTGCCATGTGAATGGTTGCAGCTAGTGAGCTGTGTGTTTGTAGCTACTGAGGTGTGTGCTTGTGTGGTTGCAGCTAGTGAGCTGCTCTTTTTTTTGACTTACTTTTTACTTTATTGACCAACGCTTGAGTTCTGTTTGTTTCCTTAAATGGTGATAGCGGCTTGTCCATCTCTTTTAGTTGAGCGACTTTAATAAAACTCTTTAATTTAACAAAAAAAAAATGTACATGTCCTAAAGCATTTGCTTTATGAATCAGCTTAAACTCATCTGGCAGGGTGGCAGCTTGCTGTAAAGTGGAAACCCTTTGTTCACTTAAATAAAAAGCAATAGACTCAGGCACTGCATTCTTAAAGTCCTCCACCAGCACAAGCTCACAGAGTACTGCACTTTTAATCTTTTCATAGACTAGGGCATCCTGCCGAGACAAACCAGAACAAGCTTCCTGTGCCTTACTCGTGTATTTACACAGCAACATCACCCCCCCCACACACACACACACACACACCTACCTTGAGGCCACTGTAATGCAGTTGCTATGCTTTAAAATACACTGAAGCTCTCAACACTGGATTCACAGAAAACTGGTACCAGGTGGATGTTATTGTTTATAAACGAGCCTCTAGACACCTGTGCACTGCCAATTAAGACACTACCACACTCCTCTGCCAACTCACTCAGAGACTACCCAATAATTAACCAATTAATGGTGAACTACACAACTTACTTTAACTGACCAACTTACCTCTTGCAGCATACACATTAAACAAACACAACTTACCCAGTCCCTAAGCACACCAAACTATACCTACCTATCTTCTGGAGCGTGCTGGGCTCGAGCAGACTTGAAAGGCAAAGCTTCAGCCACCAGAGCCCCAAATTGCCTACCCCCAACAGGGAACTAATCCCCGCCCAGGATTACTCCAAAAATAAGAAAGGCAAAATAACAAGAGTGCCTGAAGGAAAAACTTAAAAAGCTCAGCTGGACATTCATCTAACTTAACTGGGAAGTTGTGGCTCTCTAAAGGTGACACAAGGTGACAAAGCAAGATAATCAAAAACCAAATCCAACATGAAACTCCCTTTTCAAAGATCCCGGACGAGCCCCCACTTGTTACATTCCCCTAAAAAGGGTCCAGCCGATGAAAGAGAAGTAACAAAATGTGTGCGGGTCAGAAAAAGGAGACAGAGGCAAAATGGTTAAATTAAAGAGTTTTATTAAAGTTTCTATTGATACTAACTGAAAGAGACGGACAAGCCGCTATCATCATTTAAAGAAACAAAGCAAAACGTTGGTCAATTAAACTAAGTAGGCCAGGGAAGGATAAGTTGCCAAACACACTCCTCCCCACCAAGTAGGAGCAGAACACACACAGCTTACTAGCTGCAACCACCAAACACAGCTCAGTAGCTACAAACACTCAGCTCACTAACTGTAACCATTCACATGGCACTCTGGCCCAGAGCTTCTTCTTTTTCTTTCAACTATAACAGCAGCTTGCATCCAAAATTGTTGCATTACTGCCATCTCCTGGCTTTTAACCTTCCGTCACTCGTGAGTCCTCAGATCCTCTTAATGAGACCAGTATTCCTCAGAAAACGAAAAACCACCCCTGTCCCTTCACCACGACTTAACTTATCAACCACTTGTTCAAACGTAAGTTTCCTTCCACCACTCATTTCACCCCTCATCACCCTCCTGTGACTTGCATACTTCCTACAACTACCAAGCACATGCTCAACCATCTCCATAGCACTGCACACATCACACAACCCAGTTGGATGTTTCCCTATCTTAAAAAGAGTACCATTTAAAAAAAACATTGGCCTGTTCGTAAGGCCCAGAGCTCACCTTTCCCTTGGCTTAAATATTTTTAATTACTGATGTGAGTCAGCTGTGTAAAAGAGAAAGGTGGCACCTCAGGCAGAAGATATTGTAGGACATGCCCACACAGGCACCTTCAAGAGGAGGCTCTGCTAGGGCCGTAACACACTGTCGCCAAAGTGCTTACTCATAGGGGTTATATGATTGTTGGGGTTTTCTCGGTACGTATTATTGTAGGATCTACTGTACAATATAAAGTGTCTTGAGGTGACTGTTGTTGTGATTTGGCGCTGTATAAATAAAATTAAATTCAAATTGAATTAAAAACATTTACAGTTTTAAAAGAATGTTTTGCTGTAATTGTTTGAAAACACATCTTTGTTATTATTACTATTACCTTCTTATTCCTATTCTTCTGTGTTGTGTGTTGTAGAAAATCTGAGTTATTGTTTGCACCTAAACAAGTTGATCTAAGATCTAAACCAGATGCGCAAACCCACAGAGCCAAGAGCAAAGCTGTTTTAGCACATCTGCCTGTGTTAGAAGAGGAAGTCTGTTTTCTAGTTTCTGAAAGCTTGTCAGCTTCCTGTGGTCACAGTCATGTGACTGTTACTGGCTCAGAAAGCTCTTAGAAAACCGGAAATGTTAGGTGTCTAAGTGGTTGCTATGTTTCTGATGTTACAAATACCAGAGAAACCTGAGTCTGTTCATTTCTTCCTACTCAGGTCAAAGGTTATCTATGTGATAGATTTGATATTTTAATTTCTGATCTTAAATATTTGCTTTGCTAGGACTTTTGCTAAACCTGAAGTGTTTCCTTCTGAGCTCCTGAAAAGACGTCTTTTCTTCTCTGTTCTGGTACTTTCTCAGCTCCAGGGGCACTATAGGGGGAGGGGTGAATGTCCCTCTGTGTCTCTAACATCCTCTCAGTGTTGGGGTGGTGAATGAAGGAGTTTTGTGCAGTTCCTGTAGTTCACAGAACTCAAAATAACTATGCAAACTCGTTGCCTCAAACAATTGAGTAAAATTTTACTTAGGATGATTAAGCTAGGGCAACTTACTCATTTTCAGTACACTGTACAACCTCGTTAGTTCCCAGAACTAAAAAAAATATGCAAACTCGTAGCCTCAAAAAAACTAAGTAAAGCTTACTTAAGATGACTGTTAGGACAACTTATTCATTGCAAGTGTGCAGTATTAAGAATAACTTGATATTTCTGACTGTACAATGCTAATTGTTTACCTACTGACAAACATTTCAAGTTCAACTAAATGAAAAAACAATTTGTGGCAACCTGCATATGATAAAAAATAATTAACAACACTTTTTGTAATGATGTTAAAATCAGCCTAACTTTTACTTTCAAATGCAACAGAGTATAACAGCCAACATACTGTATGCAACATACAACAACATCATTTTAGATGTCAAAAAGTATTTGCGGCTCCCAGTGTTTCCTTTTGTGTGGAACCCGGGTCCAAATGGCTCTTTGGGTGTTAAAGGTTGCTGACCCCTGGACTAGCAGGACAAGCACAGAGATGAGTCCACTGTCAGAGGCCATAAGAAGATCATTTGTAACCTTCACTAAAGCTGTTTCTGTGCTG